>NW_027506416.1:0-61462 GCF_021521415.1 Bidens hawaiensis | reverse complement strand
AGACATAATTTTTTCTGAAGAATTCGCCATGATATATCTGATCCATGCATAATATCATGAAAAATGGATACAAATTTTTGGCTGCTACTTAGTATCGGCAATAGGTCTGAAAAAGTATCTAAAAATAAAAACTTTAGATATCTGTACCCTGTCGAAGTAAGGAACCATGGCATATATGTTTGGAATGGCAGGATTAACCGCATTTTATATGTGTCGGATCTATTTATTTACTTTTGAAGAGCATTTAAACGTTCATTTTCAAAATTACAGTGGAAAAAGGTAAAGACTCAATTTTACATCAAACCAAACATTTTATCTGGCTAATCAAATAAATCGGATTAGGGTTCTAATCTTGCAAAAACAAAGCTGATAGGGATCACCAACGCATCACGCTAGATAAAGGTAGTGGATGCCTTCTTCGATACACTACGCCAAGATGATTTTTTTTAGCCATGACCACACTTTATATACAAATGAAAAAATGTGATGGCAGCTTCTTATTAATCATAGGCTAATATGCAACTCGATTTCAATTTCAATAGGTGGAAATCGGAAAAACACAAAGGATCATGACACAAAAAAGGTGTTGATGGAGGTTGATGTTGTCCTAAATGACGCCTCAATCCAATGACGTAAGCCAAGATAATCGCAATGATGTGCAACATACGATGCATAACGCCAAGTACAAGAAATCAAGCTAGTCTTGACCACAAACGTTAAAACAAGTACTTGCATGAAGTGAGCATGGGCAAAGAAAACAAGTATGGCATGAAACACAGTGAAGATGCTGTGGGTTTAGGTGGACGAAACATCGCCACTAAAATCAAATAGCCATATCACAGGGGCTAGAGAGTTTGTTCCCGCTCCCTCTCCAATATAATATCTCATATAATATAAAAAGCGGCTAAAAATCAAATAATCATACAATGATACAAGTGAACTAACTTTATCATGATGAGATGACGAGTAAACTATAGTCGCAATAGGTGTAACCTTAAATCAACAAGAAAACATTAACCCCTTTAAAAGCATAAATACCTAAAATAAGTCTATACGCTAATGCACGAAACGACTAAGGCAAACAAAATGTATATGCAAAGCTAAAACCCCATAACAAAAGTATGATAAAATTTATACACTCTTTAAAAGTCTATAACCTTAAGTCCTTAACCGACCCTAATCAATTTAGAACAGATTGCTAAGCTCTCATTGTAAGCTCTCTCTGTTATTAACAAATCTTTCTTTCATTATTCGGTCTCGCATTCCACATCTCTTCGCTTCTAGTCACCATCAAATTAGATCATGAACTACCCTTGTATCGAGTCTAAAAACCACACAAATCATAAAAAGAATCATTCCTTAACTTAGGGTGTGTTTGGGATTGCTTATTTAAGAGAAAAATGACTTTTAACAAAAAAGACTTACTAACTTATGAATATTTTAAAAGAAGTTTTGAAAAAAAATGTATGGATTAGCTTATGTGTTAAGGAAAACCAAAATGACTAAAAAGGATCTTTTTTAAAATGAGTGTAATGGGTTTGAGGGTTAGAAGGGTGTAATAGGTAAATCAAACCAATTAAGTTAATAAGTTATAAATTTCTAACTTTTCAAAACCCATTTATTTTGCATTCTCCGTAAGTTAAAATCCATAAGGCCTTATGGTTTGCCAAACACCTTTTACACCTTATTAACTTTTCAAAAAATTTATAAATTATAAGTTGATGAAAATAAGGAATCCCAAACACCACCTTAACTCATAATTTTCCTAAAATATAACAATATAAGACAAAGAACAATAAACCCTTGTTTCAAAGGTTACTTAATATTAATATTAATATTAATAATAATATATTGTGGTTGTTTTGCGACTTTGCGTAGACCGACAACCTCATTCATTCATTCATCATCCCATAAATTAAAACCCTCAGCACGCCACAAAATCCCCAATTCGATCAAATTATTCATACCCACTAAAACCCTAAATTCACACACCCTTAATTGGGGTTTTACTGATGGATTCAGAAGATGATATGCATGACGCCCACGATGTTGATTCTTACGAGGAAGATTATTACAGCGGTGATGCCATGTACAGCGAGGATGAAGATGATGCTGGATACGAGTTCTTGCCTAATGAGTCTGATGAGTCTGTTGCAGAATTAGTTAGTCGCCAACAGGTTGATTAAATTAGTAAAGTTTGCATTTTTTTCGGTTTGTGGATCATGGGTTTGTTAGATGATGATGGGATTGTTCCAAGACATTATGCTTTTTGATTATTTGTTCTTTAATTTTAGTAAAGTTGATTGCTTTTTGGTTCTTTAAGCTGATTATTGGGATTTCAAGAATCTTAAAATCAATAATTTGTTTTATGTTTTAGAAAAAATAGTTTGTTTTATATGATTAATGGATCATGGTTTTGTTGGCTGATTATGGGATTGTTGTTTCAAGAAATTATCTTTTTGATTATTTGTTTATCTGTTTTAGTAAAGTTGATGTTTTGTTAGCTGCTTTCAAACTGATTGTATGGATGATTTAACATTTGTTCTTGATAATTTGTTTCATGTTTCAGAAAAATTATACTATATTGAAGGAAGACGATATTTGCCAGCGCCAAGAGGAGGATATCACCACAATTTGCTCGGTTCTTTCGATTTCAAGGGATTCCGCGTGTATGCTTTTACGCAGTTATAACTGGTAATGTGTTGAGTTATGTGAATAACCCTGATCAAGAAGTTTGTTTTTGTTTTTAATTAAGTTGGTATGATGTCCCGCAGGAATGTTAGTAATGTTCATGAAGCATGGTTTGCTAATGAGGATAAAGTTAGAAAGGCGGTTGGTTTGTTGGACAAGACAGTTAAGCCACCAAAAGCTGGAGAGGTTTGTAAATGTTAGGTTAAATATGTTGAATGTGATTGTGTAAGTGTTTATTGATATGTTTTTCAATGTTGTAATATGTGTTGAAGCTGCTTTGTGGGATCTGCTTTGAATCATATTCACTTGATAAGATTAGCTCTGCTGCTTGCGGCCATCCTTTTTGCAATACATGCTGGAAAGGTTTTTTTTTTTTTTTTTTTTTGTTATTTTTTTAAAATTCCTTGTATTAGTTGATTCTCAATGAAAAGCTTGCATTTTTAATAAAGTTTTTATCTTTTTATCTGTTTGTTATAGCTTACATCAGCACATCTATCAGTGATGGTCCTGGATGTTTGACATTAAGATGTCCCACTCCATCATGTGGTGCTGCTGTCGGAGTGGACATGGTCAACATGGTGACTTCAGATGAAGATAAGAAGAAATATCGGCGTTACCTTCTTAGATCTTTTATTGAGGACAGCAAAACGGTATACATTTACTTTAAACTGTTAGTAGCTTGTGTTCTTTTTTCCTGGCTCCTGCAATTTAAGATTTTTTTCATATATTTATTTTTTTTAGACAAAATGGTGTCCTGCTCCGGGCTGTGACCATGCAATTGAGTTTGAACTTGGAAGTGGGAGCTATGATGTGACGTGTCATTGCTCACACAGCTTTTGTTGGAATGTGAGTATTATAATATTAATCTATGTTCTTGCTTCATAAACGATACAGTTTTTTATTTTCTATTTATTGCAGTGTACAGAAGAAGCTCATCGACCAGTTGACTGTGAAACCGTGTCCAAGTGGATAATGAAAAACAGTGCGGAGTCTGAAAATATGAATTGGTAGATATTATTGTCAATAGAATGCCATATAATATATGCAGAATGTTAGTTTTCTTGTTTTGATGTTGATGTTACAATTTCAGGATTTTGGCTAATTCTAAGCCTTGCCCAAAGTGTAAACGTCCAATTGAGAAGAACCAAGGTTGTATGCACATGACTTGCAACGCTCCTTGCAAATATGAGTTTTGCTGGTAAGATTTGGTTTCTTGTAATGGGTTCGGTTTAAAAGGTTGAATCTTTGTATGGTTTAGCTAAAAAATATTCTAGTTTACAAAGTTGTGAACTTTATGAACATAAGTTAATGCCCTTTCAGTAAGATTCTAATCTTCCAAAAAAAATGTACATGTAGGTTGTGCCTTGGTCAATGGTCAGATCATGGTGAGAGGACTGGTGGCTTTTATGCTTGCAATCGTTATGAGTCAGCAAAGCAAGAGGGAGTGGTAGTTAAACTGATCTATTTTGTTTCAAATCAAACATTAATATCTTTTTTGTTTTTTAAATTTTAATTGTTGATTTGGTAATTACTTTATTTTCATTTGCAGTATGATGAATCAGAACGTCGAAGAGAGATGGCAAAGAACTCCCTAGAGCGATACACTCATTATTATGAGCGTTGGGCTACAAATCAATCGGTATGCACCAATTGTTTTAACCAGTATTCTTCTAATTGTTTCGGCACTTTGACCACTTCGGCATATTTGAAGATTCTCTGTCATGTTTGCACCTGGAATAAATGGTAAATGATACTTTTATTTTTTCACAATGATAGTCGAGGCAAAAAGCACTTGCGGACTTGAATCAGATGCAAACAGTTCATGTAAGTTGATATTTTGATCTCTTACTTTTAGCATTTTGGAAGATTAAAATAGCTGTGCTTTGCTGTTATATACATTGCATTAGAGAATATAACTGTAGAGTATAATAGTATTGGTAAGGCTGGCTATGTAGCCAAGGGATCATGGGGACAGCTTCCCACAATGGCACTTAGCAAGACTCTACTGATGATAAGGTTGAACTATTAAAAATAACGTCACTAGTGATTCGGTCTTGGGCCTTCTTTAAAGTACTTAAAAGAAGCTTCAACATATCTTCTCGAGTGACCAATTGGCTCTCGAGTTCAACATTCATTGTTTTGCCAAAAGACATATGGGTGAAGAGGGGGTGGATCTCGACCATGAAAAACCTTAAAAGGGGGTGGTTGGTTGGTTGTTCGTCTGAAAAGCAATGAAGATAAGCTTTAAAGCATTTGTTCAGCCTGATTAATTTCTCTGCTAAAAGAAAATAGCTTCTTGATAGAAATAATGAATCGAGGAAACCCATGGAGGGGAATACTTCCTTACAAAAGTGAGCAATCATTCCTTTTGTTGTAAACCAGTGCTTGGAAAGATTGGCTTAATACTGATTGCTACTAAAACGGTTGAAGGCTACCTGCAAGTGATGGTTTTGTTTTTCATGTTTTTACTATAAGTTTGAATTGTTAAGATAGTATCCGACTGTAGCTATTGCTGATTGGCGGCGGTGGCAGTGGATCGGGGATGATAACATTCAGTCTTGATCGCTGAGGTTTGGGCGATATGGTGTAAGACAATCACACAACCACTATAATAACTGAAAGTAAAAGCACACGGGAATTGTCCAATCTGACCTATGTCTACAGGCTGCTACTAGAGAACATTATTTATGAGGTGATATTAGATTACAATATACAAGTATGATATTGAATATTTAACGACCAGCAATTAGGGTTAGATCCCTTGGTTTCGTTCTACTCATGCTATAGAGGTAACTAGGCAAGTTGCCAAAATTAAGCCAAGACAGCCCCAGCTAGGGCTGGCCATCTTTTCTCTCCGCAAAACTGTGTAGGGCCGGCTTCCCTAAGGCTGCAAAATATTCCGCCGACTAACCAGAATATTTTCAAAGATAGGCTAACACAAACCCATGCAAAAGGCCTAAAACTGTTGTCCACTGCAACCTGAAATATATATGGGGCTTTTGTTAGTTCAAAAAGCATCACAATGAACTCTTGGTGCTCGGTGTGAGATCTGAATGCTGTTTTTGCAATATCATATGGGTTAACATATTGGTAGTAACTTGATTGAAGATCATCTTTTCCAAATACCTTGCAGTCCGTATAATATTTCTATTTCCAACAGCTTATCTATGTTCGGGATGGGATATTTGTTAGCGATGGTGATTTTATTTCACATGCTCCACGTGCTACTCTTTACCGAAAGCACATGACTAGGAAAAGGATTTGTACTTGGAGGTATGAAGCCGGAACTGGAAGCTAATAAAGTTTCTACTTGTCTCTCAATTTCAGTTTTTTCTTTGTGTGGATATCGTTAGGAGCGGATGTTTGGCAGTAGAGAGTTTGGAATGGACGGAATGGAACGCAATGGAATTATGAGCGAAAAGGTGGCTAGGATTTTGGCTCCGAGGATATGTTTTGGTACCGTGGCTAGAGTGGCTACAAGAGAAGATGCAAATCTGTGAGAGTTATTTATTGATTGAAAGATATTGTAAAGAAGAGATACCCGGGGCCCAAATGCAACACCTTGTAGTTTATGTGTCTGCATGCCAGATGGAAAAAGAAACATCTCATTCCAATTAGCTTGGATCATATTTAATGAAGCCAACAATTGAATCCCTAACCACCAAATCAGGACTAGGGGTGTTAACAAGCCGAGTCACTTGTGAGCTATGTAGACTGGCTCGCTAAAAACTTGAATCTCCCCGAGCTTAAATTAGCTCGATTTTTTTAGGCCCATATTTTAATGAACGAGCTCAAGCCTGGGCTTCGCATATCAAACTTCAGAGTTGAGCCTGCTTGGGAACCTTAACGAGCCTTTTATTTATAGAATCTTTATTTTGATATATTACGTATATATAAAATAATAATCATTATTACATATAAAATTATGATAAACTAATTAAATTATATAAAAACTATAGTTATAGATATGTATCAAAGCAGTAAGCCAGTAACTAATAAACAGTAAATGAACCGAGCCCAAGGCTAGGTTGAGCTTGAAAAGCTACTCATGGTGGTTTGTGATATACGTGGCTGTCATGTCTTTGACGTCTTCTATATGGTGGTTTTTTGGTATCACTAGCTATCTCTAGGAGTTTGAAAGTTTCTGTTTTCCCCTTGGGAGAAATAGTGCTTGTTTTTTGCGACTAAAATGCACAGAGGAGAAGGCTTTTGCCGATAGTTGGCCAACTGAACCGTTTTCTTGGCTGGGTTTCTGTTACTCCACGCTGATCCTCATCGACTTTGGGTTGGGCCTATCGTGGACTCAAATTCTAACACCAAGCCCCTTGCATTATATACTGATCGGGACTTGTGTACACCAACATGGGCCTCCACTTCGTCCTTCAAACCATTTAAGAAATCACCTGATGAATAAATTTATTTTTTGGCTAATTCGAAACTTGCGCTGATGTGTTCAGTTTGTTTTTAAATTTTAATATAATATAACTGCCTCATTCTTTCCATTTTTTTTCAGCTTGCAAAACTTAGCGAGAAACAGTGCCAACCTGAGACACAATTGAAATTCATTATAGAAGCTTGGTTGCAGGTACACTTACTTTTTTAAATCTTCACTGATTCAGTTGTCTTTGACTCTTTGTGATCTCTATAATTTTTTCCTGATATTTATGTTTTTCTATCCTGCAGATAGTTGAATGCAGGCGCGTGTTAAAGTGGACTTACGCATACGGGTATTACCTACCGGAGCGCGAACATGCAAAAAGACAATTTTTTGAGTACTTACAAGGTATACTAAGATTCCCACATTGTACACTCAATGTTAAACCCTAGAATGATTTATTCGTGTGACGGTTTTAACACAAATTGTGGATGGCAGGTGACGCGGAGGCTGGATTAGAAAGGCTTCATCAATGCGCAGAGAAAGAGTTACATACTTACCTCAACGATGATAACTCTCAAGACGCGTTTAATAACTTCAGAACAAAGCTGGCTGATTTGACTAGGTAATTGTTTCCTTTTTCAACCTTTTTTTTTTTTACTGCTAAACATGTATTTAATATTATTTAACAACCGCAACAGTGTCACACGCAACTACTTTGAGAACCTGGTTGGAGCACTAGAAAACGGGCTATCAGATGTAGATGCGCACGCTGCATCAAGCAAGACAAGTACATCAAAGAACGCGGCAGGCACAAGCAAGTCAAAAGGGACCAAAGGAAAAGGGTCCAGCAAGGTTGGAACCACAAGCCGAACCGATGATTCAACCGGGTGGTCATGTGATCAGTGCACCTTTATGAACCCAAAGACCGCCACTTCGTGCCAGATATGTGGCAACAGTCGGTGACCGACCTGCTCGATAACCATACTTGTGGTTAGTTGGATTTACACGATGTATTACGCCCATTGAAGGAAAGATGGGAGGGCCGGTTTTGTTGCAGTTGTAATGTGGGTGCTGGGTGTATATAGGCAATGCCTGGCTAGGTGGACTTGGTCAGGTCATGATGGTTTGCTTTGTTGTCTGGTTGGTGGTTAAAGATGTAGGTTGACCGTTGGTTGTTTTGAATTGAAGTAATGTGGATGTTTTGTGTTACTTGAAATGGGGTTTCTTAATGTTATAATGGAGTTTATAAGTTATCTATTTTGCAATTGATATAAACCTATTGATGATATCTTGCTATATAAAATGTTAATATAAAAAACTCATTTTCATATGACTAGACCCTTAATATGATTCTTTGTGAATTTGCATCAAATTTCTGATTTACTAATGATAGATTGTAATATGTAATACTGACCAAAGTTAGTTACCTTTTTGAAATCAAAAAACTGAAGTTTGATAATGAATAAAACCACCCATGCAAGGTGAAAACATTAATATCTAAGAATAAAAGTAGTACAGTTATACATAATTAAAGCTAAAATTCTAACACTCTTAATAAGCTTCCATCCTGTTAGGAATAGGGGTCTTGATGACATGTAATATCTGAATCACTTCAGCCATCGACGGCCTGCTCGAAGGTATTTGAGAAGTGCATACTAATGCCAGTTTAAGAACAGGCAACACCTCCTCTTCAGGATACTGTCCCATGCTCATATCAACACAGTCTAGCACATTACCTTCTTCTAACATCATCTTAACTTGCTCCTCAAGTATCAACACGTTATCATCTCCATACTCGATCGGCCGCCTACCTGTCACAACCTCAAGAACCAAAATTCCAAAGCCATAAACATCACATTTCTCGTTGACACGTAAGCTTTGGCACGCTAACTCTGGAGCCACATAGCCTAATGCACTTTGAAACCGGTTGCTCATTACTTGCTTGTCGAGTTTGGCTAGAATTCTAGTCAATCCGAAATCTGATATTTTTGGGTTGAATTCATCGTCTAGAAGAATGTTACTCGGTTTCAGATTATAGTGAACGATAGGGGGACGAAACGCATGGTGCAAGTGGGCTAGACCCTTTGCTGTTCCTAGCAAGATCTTGAACCGTTTTGACCACGAAAGCGGTTGACTTGAAGTTGACCACTCGTGGAGTTTGGATTGCAAGCTACCATTAGGTGCATATTCTGTCACTAGAAGCTGCAAGTTAGGTGTCCAATAATATCCTTTAACTGACACAAGATTTGGATGTCTTGCTTTCCCTAAAACCCGAACCTCACGATCGAAATCTTCCGGATATTGAATCATGTTTGACACAACAAGGTTTTTGATTGCAAGATCTCTACCTTCTTCACCTAATGAAGCCTTGTACACAGTTCCAAAAACACCCTTCCCAATCTCAGCTGCCTTGTGCAACAATGACTCAGGGTTACCAACCCAACCAGGGGCAATCTTGGAATCAAACCAAACAAGCTTCCCGATCGATAGGCTGCGTGTTGACCGAACCGAGCTTGAGCAACTCTCAAGCGCATTAGCGACAAACTGCAGCCGTTTTCTTGCTGATATATTGAGTAAGCTTATCACCAACACACCAATGGAGATCAAAACAGCTGCTAAAATGGAAATTATAGCAGAAACACTGAGAAACTTATGATGCTTGGAACCTTTTGACGATTTCGCCCCTCTTTCGTGGTCTCCCATTTGATTCTCGTATGAAAACGGGTCAAGAACTAAAGGCTTTGGGACATCCATTTTACATGGACCTTTCAAAAAAGTTGAGCAAATTCCCATATTACCCTCTAAGGAACTTTCTTGTAAGCTTGGAAATATGCCCTTATCCGGAAGCCTTCCTTGTAGTCTGTTGTAGGAAATGTTAACTGCTAACAGGTTTTCTAGTCCACCTAACTCTTGTGGTATCTCGCCACTTAGCTCATTGGAATCGAGTTTGAGAATCTTGAGTTTTTTCAGAAGTGACATTGATCTTGGAATGAATCCACGTAAATCGTTGTGAGACATGCTCCTGCGTATATCATAAGCGTAAGGTCAAATTACGCTTTTGCCCTTAATGTGGGTCGCTAGGAAACGGGCCAAAATGGGTAGAAACTAGAAAGTGTATTTTTGACAGCGTACAGCTTCCTAGATCGTTTTATTCAGAAGATTTGATTGCTATTGTAATAATATTGGTTTTTAAGCATATTTAACAAACTAACTTTGAAAAAAGAGTAAATTACGGTTTTCGTCGTCGTGGTTTTACTCCTTAAGTTTAAAAGTTGCGATTTCAGTCCATGATCTTTCATTTCTATTACAATCATATCCACAGCATTAAGTTGACATTAACACCACCATCTCTACTGTTAACTTTTGAGTTAAAAGACTAAAATCCACTGTGTTAAAAAAAATAAAATTAAAGGCTCTTTGCTTTTGGATGGTGTTAATGAGGTGGATCTGATTTTAAAAAAATGAAAGATCAGGGACTGAAATAACACTTTTTAAACTTTGGGGTTGAAATGGTTACTTTTAGCAAACCACATGGACAAAAACCACAATTTACTGAAAAACTCTAAAAAGTAAAAACTTTTGACAAAAAGTATTTTGGGTCAACCAAAACAGCGTGTGTGTTTTGACCAACGATTAGAAATGACCTGCCGACCATGTTTTACCACCTCTGGATCTAAAGATCTTACAAGAAGACTTACAGCAAGTAGAGCAACGAACACTTCCCGATCTCTTCGGATATCATTCCCGTTAACGAATTCCCATCAAGTTGCAAGATTTCAAGGCTGCCCGAGTTGCATATATCAGCCGGGACCGACCCATGAAACGTTCCATTTCGTAGATCCAACACAGTTAGATTCTCAAAATACCCAAGCTTCAAGGGCATTCTTGTCTCAAAATTATTCCAAGACAAGTTCAAGTACCTCAACTTTGAGAAAAGTCCCATTTCAGCCGGAATGTCACCCGTTAACCCGTTCGCAGACAGATCCATAGACTCAAGTGTCTCAAAAGGCCGGCTCGATCCAGGAGGGATCGAACCGGTCAACTGGTTCCTCGAAAGATCAATCTGGGTCAACCCGAGCTCAAACAACCCCTCGGGTATGCTACCATTGAACCTATTCCCTCTTAACAGAACCACCGAGAGCTTACTCGAGTAGATCAATGATTTAGGAATGCTCCCACTTATATTATTACCCGAAAGACTCATGTAAGTTAATAATCCCAAACCACCAACTGACTCCGGGAGTGTCCCGGTTAACCCATTGCCCGAAACATCCAAGTATTCCAAATCGTTTAACCGCCCGATCCATTTAGGAAACTCACCGGTTAGCATATTATTGCTAAAATCCAAGTAACTTAAAGAAGTAAGCCCATTGAAAGAAGCAGGAACTGATTCAGTAAACATATTATTACTTAAATCCAACTTATTTAAATGTGAGCATAAGCCAAGATCAAAAGGCAAACTTCCTGAAAAATGATTCCCTTGTAGAAAAAGCTCTTTCAAGTAAGGCAAACCCGACACACCATCCGGTACACTACCTGTTAACACATTATGCGAAAGATCCAACGTTCTAACCCGGGTCAACAACCAAAGACCCCTAGCGAAATCCGGGCTACCAGAAAACCGGTTTTTAGACAAATTAAGATGGTTTAATGTACTACATTGTGAAACCGAGCTAGGAATCGGTCCGTTAAGGTTATTTCCCGACAACGAGAGTACTCGAAGAGACGAACATGATAAGAAAAACTCGTTAGCAACCGGACCAGATAACGAGTTTTTGGACAAATCAAGAAACTTTAACCTTCTGGAGTTGGTTAAAAAAGGCGGGATGGTACCCGAAAGACCGTTATGCGAAAGATTAAGGTTTTCAAGATTGTTAAGGAGTGAGAGTTGAGGGTTAAGGTGTCCAGTGAAGTTGTTATGAGCAAGGTTTAGTACCTGGAGGTTTTGGACCTTTTGGAGGCCTATACCGAGCTTTCCGGATAAGTTTAACCCGATTAATGACAGCTCGGTGACCCGTCCGGTGGCTGGATTACATGTTATGAACTTCCAAGAACATGGGGAGGTGTCATCTTGATTCCATGATGATAGATGTGATGATGAGTCAATGATGTCTGCTTTGAATGCTATGAGTCCTATAACATCATCAACATTATCATCATGATTAATGTTGGCTTTGCAGATGTTGATGAAGCAAGTGAGATTAATGCAAGAATGATGAATTGAAGGTGACCCATTTAAGTGGTTGAAGGTGTTAAGTGATTGAGTTTGGTTATATTTATGTAGTGGGAAGTATATATGTTAAAGAATATAAAGTTAAGTGAAGTATAGTTTGAAAACCCTTTTGAGTTGAGAAAATTTGTAAAAATCTTATGTAACATTGTATTTTTTTTTTTGTAACACGTAATATATGTTGTTACATTTAATACAAAACATCGAAAACATAAAAAATATGTTTTGCTTTTTATTTTTACATTTTTTTAGTAATTTATATATATGTTTTTAGGAGAGAGAAAGTGTAAGAAAACTTTAACATTTTTTATTAACTTTAATTGTGGATCACAAAATTTAATTTTTAATTAAAAATATATGATTAAGAATAGGTTTCTAGAGTTTTCACAACACAAATGGTTTTTATTTTAACTATAAAGTTATATGTATAAAAGTGTGGGGCCCACTTGACCCACATGGAATACTTTTGGTGATGTGGGTTTTTTTTGTTTCTTGCTTCATCTTTACATTTGTGTGTTTTTCCCCAGTTTTAGTGTCATCATTGGGACTAGGAATTGACGTTTGAACCATCTTGATTAGGCTGTACCTTTTGCTTTATATGTTGTACTTAACTGTGTAACGTGGGAGTATCAAAACTCAAGAGTCACTGTGCAAATCTCAGTGAACCAACTTAGATTAAAGATTAAAGAAGTTCAAAAATAATAATGAAACCCTCATTTTCCCGTTACAGAAAAACCCTATGGCCTATGGGTATTAAGCTGGTTGTGTTAGTGGATTGATGGGCTAACATGAGCAGGAAATTTTATGTGCATCCAAACACGGCACGACCTAAAATCGCGTTAGATATTGACCTAAACATGATATGCATATTTGCTTCATCACTAGTCCAAACAAATATGACTCGTTTAACCTACGCATGTTCGCCTATGCAAACATACGTAACCCTTTTAACCCAAAAATAATACAGTAGTTTTTGTATATTAATATTCTAAAAGTAATTATTTTACAATAAAAAGGCAAATGTGTATTAAACAGTTATGTGCTGTTCATTATATGTTAGCTTCTAAGTTTAGACTGTAAAAAGCATTTTAAAAAAAGAAAAGTTTACAGAGCTTCTATTAACCAAAATCCGACAGTTTAACTAAGCGTATTTAACTTGAAAATGACCCAAACTTGTTTGGAATAAATTCAAACTTTTCCACATTAAATCCGTGTTGTACTTTAAAAGATAAAAATCCTAGTGTCTAAATACAAACATATTTATATGTGTATATGTTAGTTTTGAAACAAATGTAAGGCTGAGGGGTGTGGGGGCGCGAGTGGGGGCGCCAGCCAATAATATTGTGACGTGTGACAGAGAGAGAAACTTGATAAGATGGGTGTTGGTTGTGGTGCTCGCGCCCCGGGCCATGGTGTGGAGGGGCGCGAGAGGGGGCGCGAGCGGTTTATTTTTTTATTTTTTTATAAATGTATTAAAAAAACGTATTATTAAAAAAACAAGAAATTATTTAAAAAAACACACATTAATTAAAAAAACACATTAATATCTAAAAAAAAATTAAAGTACTAAAAAAAACATTATTCTTATTCTTCGGCTTGGTCTTCTTCGATCAACCTCTTCCGGATACGTTCCTTTTGTTTTTCCATCAGCATTTGGTCGACCGGATTTAGGTTACTGAAGTCTCTTGTAAGGAAGTCCAAATCTCTCATTCTTTTTTTTTCCTTTTTGTCGTTAGAGACCACCTCCATGGTTTTGTTGAATTTATTGAGGGATTCAACAAGATCGGTGATGTTTACGGCTTCCCCCTCAGCCGGTTTTTTCCCCCTGGCGTCCCTTCCCAATGGCCGCCTCCTCGGCGGTGAAGACGTTTCCTCCCCCGCAACGTTTAGGTCGAATCCAACCCGGCAATCCGACCCGGCGGAAGTGCTGTACGCTCCAGACGAACTAGTTTTAGTCCGTTTCGGCCCTACTTCCGCATCAACGTCCGGCGCCACCAGCTCAACCCACTTAGAACACCTTCTCAACCTCTCCCACACCTTTACATCGTCCCACGTCTTCACCGTCCCATACCTCCGCAGGCACTCCTGCTTCCACTCTTCGACAGTGAAATTATAAACCGCCAAATCGTCACTGCCACTTGGTCTCATACGACCGGCGTTCCTGTTGAACAGATTAGTAAACAAGCCGACAAATTTTCTGATTTCGGTCCACCGACCCGAAATCATATCGGCGTTCCGCTCTGTACTCCCAACGAGCGAATAGAACGTCTCCCTAACCTTTGTCCAAAAGACATTGCTCTTTTGGTAGTCCGCTGCAAAATGCATAAATAAATTTGTAAGTCATTTAACTTTTTTATTTAACTTTTTTATTAAAAATCATTTTTAAAAACGTTAAAACAATTACCGCAACGCCGATCCTCAGAAGTGACTATCCAAGCCCGACACAGGGCTTCCTTCTCATCCGATGACCACGGAGTGATTTTCCGTTTCGTCCTTCCGGTCGAAGCCGAACCCGACCCGTCCGTTGCAACTTGTTTTTTCCGGTGGACGCGTCTTCTTTGTCCCGCAGCTTCACCTTCTGGTTCTTGGGTCTCCGGAACTACAAAGTTAGGAGACGGTTGTATGTTGGATGGTTGAAAGCCGGATGATTGTTGCGACCCCGAATAAAACATCGCTTGGTCTGGTGCCGACCATAAATCGTCGTAACTGTACTCTGAATCTAGGTTTGGGTACCAATTTCCAGCCATGTTTTTAAAAAAAGGTTTCGAAGATAGGGTGATTTTGGGTTTTGGGTGTGGTATGTGATATTGGTATGTGAGAATGGTTTTGGGTGTGGTATGTGAGAATGGTTTTGGGTGTGGTATGTATTGGTTTATATAGAGGAATATATATGTGATATATAGAGGAATATATATAGAGGGAAAAAAAATTTTTTTTTTTTTTAATACACATTAATATGAGCCAACGGCTCTATTCACGCATCCCAAGCCTCCTTCACGCTACCCCCAGCCGCTACCCCTCTTGCGCCTGCCTCTTTTTCCGCGCTCGCGCCCCTCTCGCGCCTCGGTGGTGTGGTGCTCGCGCCCCGGGGCGCGAGCGGCTGGCCTCTTGCGCCCTTTCTAGCGCTCCACACCCCTCAGCCTAAGATTGAAAGGAGGGAATGGAATGTTTTGAAATCTAAGTAAGTGGTGGTGGGACCTACTAAGGCATAGATGCACATGGTGTGGTTTGGTAATCGATAGGTGTTTGTCTCTCTACCTTCATCTTTGCGCCACTGTGTTTTTCTACATCAGAATTTGGGCACTTGCATTCTTGTCTCCACTATGTTGTACCTTTTGCATTATCTGTTATACTTTCCTGACACTTAACCTTTTACTTTCTTACTTGTACAATGTGCATTTGTGTTTGTATTATACAGTAGAAACTCGATAAATTAATACTCGATTATTTAATAAACTCTCTAAGATAATATTTTTTGCCGGTCCCGACTCGGGGATAGGGTGCTAAATTAATAATTCGCTAAAATTATACGATAATACATTTTTGATAATTTCTTTAGACCCCATATAAAATATAAATTAATAATTCTTTATATATAGCATATTATGTGACATTCGTCAATTTCGGGTCTTGTTTGTATTCGTTTTTGTATTTGTTTATTATGTAAACCGACCCGATTTGTAAACCGAAGCTTATGTTATAATCAAAATAATGGATTTATGTTACAATATTGTTTCACACTTGTTGGGTCATGAAAACATCCTATTTTTATTTATTTATTTATTTATTTATTTATTTATTTTTTTGTTGTTGTGTGTTTTTGTCTTGATCCATTTTGCATGAAAACTCTTGTGTCTCACACCCATATTTGACCACCAACATTACTCTATATATACACCACCTTTCCTCTTCATTTTCCTTTGCTACAACTCAAAAAAAAAAAAAACTCTCTCAAACATCAAAGATTCAAGGTTATCTTCTTAAGTGTTCTTGAAGGATTTTGGTCTTTCATCTTAATTAGTTTATGTAGCCTTATTAATACTTGTTTATGGTTATGCAACATATATATAATATACACCCCTTGTTTACCTTTGGTAGTTACTTCTCCGATTCCGGTCGGTGAGGTTTCGGACCCCATAAGGCAAGGCTTCATGGAGGACTTCGTGTCCTTGATATATATACATCTATATAACTTGTTCATACATATTAATCTTGCTTATTTTAGTTTGTTGGTCATGTTTACAAGTTCCATGGTTATGGGTTTTTAAAAGTCTATGCTTCGGTTTAACCGTAAATAGCTCTAAACCGTAAACCGAACTTTGTTACTAGTTTTGTTTGTTTAAACATACTTAGTGTCAGATCTAAGTTTCTAAAATCATTTTTACAAATTCTATGGTTATGGGTTTGTAGAATCTTACCTCGGTCTTAACCCGAAACACGATCCAAACCGAAAACCGAACTTTTGTTTAAAGACTTTATTTGTTAACTTTTGGTATTTTTTTATTTGTACATTATTATACAAGTTCTTTAGTGTTTGGACATGTGGAAACCATCTATGAACTTGTTGTGAGATGGAAACCGAACCAAACCGATTCTTGCTCGCTTAAGACACACAAGTTTGTTTTTTTAGCCATCAAGACTTGTATATTTCTTTAAAAATAGTTAAGAATTGATTTTTAAATATTTTCTTAAGTACTTGGAAATGTTGGATCCAACTTGATCTCATAACAAAGTTTGGACCGACAAAACCGAACACTCGCTTAACGTGCGTTGTTAGTTCTAAAACAATGGAACTACATACTTGGTTAAGTGTTATTAAATTTTATTGAGTTATCTCATAACATTCAATATTTTGGAAAGTTGACTTTGGGTTTGACCAATTATCAAGACCCGAACCGACAACCCGAACACTTGATAAAAAAAAACCCGTTTTAGTATCTTTATTCCAAAGGGATTTGCATTCTTGCATTTTACCCACCTTATTACTTAACATAGGTTGAGTAAATATTAAGGTTAGATACTTTAACCCGGTTTCGAGCAAACTTACATTTTTAAAGGGTTATTATTATAAATTCTTAAATAGTCACATTTTAAACCTTGAACTTTAATTATTTACATTTCTCAACATTTATTTTGTTTAAAGACCTTCAAGACAACATTTCTAAATTCAAGACTTCTTTTCTTTTTAGGCATTGTGCGTTAAACTCGTCGTTCCGACAAATCTCTAAATTATCATCTTTCAAGTTTACCACTTGAAGGTGAGTACTTCATACCCCATTTTCCATCTTTTATTTTGGGGGTGACATTTCATACTTATTCAACAAAATGCTTTATATTTGAATCTTAAACCACAAACGTAGTTGTATACTTTACCTAAATAATTGCTCGATTTGGTGTTCTATGCTTATATGCCTATGTGTTTATCGTTTTTGGTTGGTGGAACTATAAAATCCTAGACTATTTGGCATCCCCTTATAGCAAGGTGTCGTTAACGTAATGCAATTAACGATAACTATAAAATCCTAGACTATTTGGCATCCCCTTATAGCTAGGTGTCGCTAATGTGTTTAGCGATATCTATTTATCCAAATTACCACTTTTATTTATCGTTTCGTATGCAAGTTTTGTGGCTATCTTTATTATATACTAATATGATTAAACTTATAAATTGCTCACCGACCTTTGTGTTGACAAACTTTATTTTATGAAATGTTGCAGGTTTGCATCTTGGTTGATTTATGATTGTGAAGAAAACGACATCAAAGACCTTAGGATATTAGTAAAAATGAACAATATCAATTTGCCATATTTTGTGATATCTTGTTCATGGTTATTTTATGGATAATTGTTATGTGACATTTTCGATGTTGTGAAATGAAATGAGTTTATTAAATACTGTCACTTTAATTAGTGTCATGTGCTTATGGACAATCGTTACACCTCGGCATGTTCCGCCACCTTTGGTCGGGGTGTGACATATTACATGAATGATTTATGAATGTTTCTTGAAAAATGATTCAATTATCTTTTGTTTTTTGTTGAAATCAATTTCCCCTTGAATCTTGTCTCTAATTTTCCTTAGCATGGTAAGAACTTCTGGTGTTGTTTTCTCATAGCTCAACAAGAAATTGTTTAATGTGATTGCCGCTTTAATAGCTTCGTTTCGCGAAGGGGGCTCCATTGTAGAACTCATCGTCTTCTTCATCGATATCATCTTTATTAATTCCAATAACGCTTTCAATAATTTCTTCATCAGTCAACAACTGTGCAACTACATTTTCTTCTGGGTGAGTCAGAACATTCTACTATAAATTAATAAAATATTAATTAATATATAAATTAATAATTATTAATTTATCGATTAATTAATAACTCTTTTAATTAATAAATTTTGATGGTTCCAAGTATATTATTTTATATAGTTTTTAAAATAGAGTTTCTACTGTAGTTAGTTAGTTACACACTGATCACAGAGTACTCCATTGACCAAGAATGACAGGTGAGTACTTGAATAATAAAATCAATGCTTTTATTTGATTTTTTTGATCTTTTTTCTTATTAGTAATATTCTACATTAAAATTAAACCTTTTGAGGATTTTAAATTTGCAATCCAAAAATTGTGTATTACTTTCATACTGCATTGATCATTCTATAGGAAAAAAAATCACAAAAATAGTTATTTTTATGATTTCAGACAACAGCTATAAGTCATAACTATGGTCATGAGTCTTCTTTTACTCTCATGTCATTTTATGGTATACAATCATATACAAAGAATGAGTTATACGAATATATTAATTAGATGATCGTATCTAATTATGTCTCAGTTATTATGGACAAATAGAAAAATACTAGAATTTGATTATGGGCAACTAGAATTTATATAATAATAAAAGTGGGAGAGATGTGCATAAGTCGTTTGTATATTGTGCATCCAAGTTTGTACCATGTAATTTTTTTATAAATAACTTTTATTTTTTTTACTTTTGGTTAGCACACTTTTTCATAGTTTATAAATATGTCATAAAATATATTTAGTTTTAGTCATCAATATTTTTTCACTTTCAACTTTGGTGTCCCATACTTTTTATCTTTTACAGTTTTTTTGTTTAACATTTACGTTTGAATTTAACGAGTTAACGCGTTGTAATGCATGTGTGTAGTTGAGCGTTTTTATGTCTATTTTCTCGTTTAACAGCCCCACCACAACGCGCAGATGTTAAATTGACTTAGTTATTTTTTTCTATATTTTATGTTTCGGTCTAACTTTTGTGTTAACACGATGCAACGAGTGTGTGGTTCAACGCTTTTACGTCTACTTTTTGTTCGGTTTTCTTAATGGTTAACGTTAGTTACTAGCTGCAGGAGAGGGGATGGCAAACGAAGGCGGTGGTGGTGGTAACTTCATGCTTTCAAGTGGAGTGGATATGTAAAGTCACGGTTTTACACCTCGGCCGCAACGCAGGGGTGTAAATACTAGTTTGGAAATAAAAGGGAAATGTTTACAATTGTGTATGGTTCCTGTTATTGGATCAGGTATCATCTAATGCCATATCTTACTCTTACCCACGAAAATATTTTTAACTAATCACATACCATGTCCCATACCCAATTCCCAAATGCCCGTCCCAAATCCTTCGAGTTTTGGGTTTACCCATTGATCTTGTTTGTCGTTGTGGTTATTGATATCCGTGAAGCAATGGAGTCTAGTAATCTGGCTGTTGCTCTTCGTCCGTGAATTCAGGTTAATTCGATATATTGTTGATCTTTATACATACGAGAATTCCCTTTAAATATGTAATGTATCTTAGGACTATTTGTATGGATATTCTTGTGATATAATTGAGGTATAACACATAATTACTGTTTCTTTCTGATTTTTTTCTTTGTTTCAAAGATATAGCTAACTATATATAATCATTAGATGTATATTTTTATTGGAGACAAAAATGAAGTCAGGAAAGGAACTACAAAATGACAAAAATATA
Source organism: Bidens hawaiensis (assembly GCF_021521415.1). NCBI lineage: Eukaryota > Viridiplantae > Streptophyta > Magnoliopsida > Asterales > Asteraceae > Bidens > Bidens hawaiensis. The sequence continues at coordinate 41,174 of NW_027506416.1, read as the reverse complement.
AAGAATGAGATTAATTAGGTGATTTAAGTATGTTTATTGTTGTATAAATGACAATTATGCATGTTAGAAAACTGCTCACGGGTTTCTTGGATATGCCATAAATGTTTTTTAAACATGTTTCGAGGTAAAAGATGTATATATTTGTTTGCAATCATAAATTCATTGTATTAAATATGATATCATATTTGATTTTGGTATATTTTAATTCAAGTTCATTATTATTTAATGAAGTTGAAAGAAAATATGAGAAGCCCGTGTGAGTGAGACACTTTTGTTACTTCTTCACATGAATCATTTTATATCCATCATTTGATGACCGTCTCAATGTTTAAGACAAAAGGGTATAATTTGTTTTAATATTTTTAGTTTAGGATAAATGACACTTTATAAGAAATCAATGCATAATTTGACACATTGTGAACATATATCTCTTATAGTATTTGTTTCAAACATGTACTAAATTACTCCTCTTCGTAACAAATAAATATAATTGAAGTATGGAAAAACATATCAATTATAAAACTAACTCGAAAATCATGAAAACTAGTATTTTTTCATGTGATATACTTGTATAGTTGTATAGTCATATATAGATATGGTAGTAGTTAAAATACGATCATATATACATTTTAATTTGTGTATTCGTTTTTATTTAAACAAACACATGTTAAATTTTAAACGAACCACCTTTCTTTCATGTATCAACAGTTAAGTCTCGTTAATGCATCAATATGCATCTTTTGTGTGACCTGCTATATAAAGATCGGTCTTGATGCATGTTAGAGTTTGTTAAGAGTGCTCGCTTATACCATTTTATTTATATACGTGTAAAATATCATGGGACGTCTATTAGAGAACCCGCTCGCATTTAATTATATGTCTGTATCAACTACTATGTTTTACGCCAAATCTTACTCATACTATATATTCTTTACGCCAATAAATCTATGCTACTTTTATCCCAGGTTTGAACCTAACACATCCCTAGAAGAGACATTTGCGTGTATCAACTACAACTAGAGATGATCATTGAAGCCGGTTCCTGGAACCGAACCGGTGGACCCGAACCGGAACCGAACCGGTTCCTACCCGATTTTTGTAGGAACCGGACCCTATCTGATTCAACCCGATGATCCGGGACCGGTTCTTGCATTTTTGAGTTGGGCCGGGTAGGAACCGGAACCGGTTCTGGAACCGGTCCATCCGGAACCGGTTAGGAACCGGTTCTAGCCGTTGGAAATCGATTTTTTGGCCGTTTTTTGACCGTTGGGGTCAAAAATAGCCGTTTTTTTGGCTCCCCCAAGCACCCCACTACTAGTATAAATAGGTATTTGGTGTCATGGGTTCATCACAACACTCAAAACGCTAACCCGAACGCAAAAAAATACAAAAAAACACTATTACAACGTTTTGAGTTCTCTAATATCTTGTTTTCTCTTCTTCTATATTCATATTTGTTGTTATGGCTGCCTCACAATCATCGGTTGGTCAAGGTTCCAACGCCGAACCAAGTTTCGTTCGTATTGTACCTCATAATCGTAATCAAGAGATTTGGTGCAATTGGGATTTGGTTGAATTGAGTGACCATTCAATGAAGGTTCGGTGCAAGTTTTGTGGGATTTATTTAAACCCAATTTCGAATTCAAATTTGAAGAAACACATCGAAAAACCGTATTGCAAGGCGTTGAAAAAGAACGTCGATTCGCAACAAACGCAAATGGATAGTGAAGGCGGAATATTTACATACCAAATTGATCGAGTTCAAGATCGTATGGCGAAGTTTGTGATTCAAGAAACTTTGCCGTTTAGCCACTTCGACAACCCTCGCTTAACCGCCATGATTCGAGATACGCTTCAACCACAATACACTCACGTAAGTCGTCATACTCTTAAACGTTATTGTTTAAAATTGTGGAAGAAGGCCAAAGAGGTACTAATTGCATATTTCGAAAATATAAATACGGGAATAAACTTAACTAGTGATGTTTGGTCGGCTCCACATGGTCTACCCGAATCTTATCTTTGTGTCACCGCTCATTCGGTAGACCCGTCATCGTGGGAAATGATGAAACGCACCATTGCTTTCGAACTCTTTGAGTATCCACATACGGGAGATAATTTGTTTGAAATTTTAGATTATGTTATAAAAACTTATAAACTAGAAAATAAAATATTTTCAATGGCATTTGATAACGTGTCGAATAATACATCGGCGGTTGATAAATTAAAATTAAAATATACGCCGATTTGCAATGGTGTATTTTTTCACTCAAGGTGTGTTGCACATATCATTAATTTAATCGTGCAAGACGGACTTGCTTCGGATGAGGTTACATCGGTTATAAACGATTTTAGACTAATGATACATGAAGTTTTTAAGAAAAGTAAAAAAAGACAAATGGAATATAGAAAATTTTGTAAAGATACGGGAAGAAAAGCTTTGGGAGCTAATTGGGATGTACCTCATCGATGGAATTCCACTTGCATAATGTTACAAAGTGCTTTGAAACAAATAGAAACTTTACAAATGTTTCATTATAGTCTTGCCGAGGATGATTTGGCAATCCCCCTTTCAAATGAGAAATGGGAAATTATCAATGACTTATCGACTTTTCTTGAAGTTTTTAAAATATCAACTACGAAACTATCGGGAACGTATTATCCGACAAGTCTCTTGGTTCTTTCGGAGTTATTTTTAATCGTTAACAATCTTAAAGAATTTGAAAATAAAAGTCCAATGTTTTCAAACATCATATTACCAATGAAGTTTAAATTAAAAAAATACTTTCTTGAATTGCCACCGATTTTTACTTGCGCCGCCGCTTTAAACCCAATGTTAAATGTTACGAGGGTTGAATGTGTTATAGACGAAATTTTTTCAGCCTTAGATATGCATGAAGTTGACCCAAACTTTTCAACAGAGGCAAAAAATTATTTTAACTTGAATTTTTAAATTTATGTATGACTTTTATTTAAATAAATATGGGTCAAACATACACATGCCTACGCCGGGGGGGTCTTCATCAAGTTCAAGTGCTACTAGAGTACGAGATCCCATGATTAGCCTTATGAACACCGTTCGCAACGTAACGGCTAAAAAACAAAGGGGTAACACCCCTTCAAGCGAACTAGGAAGGTATAGTGCATATGATTACTCTACTGGTTTATCCGAAGAGGAATATGACACTTTTGATGTTTTGGCTTGGTGGAAGGTAAAGGAAACCCAGTTTCCGATTCTTGCCACCATGGCCCGTGATTTACTAACCGTCCAAGCTTCTACGGTAGCTTCAGAATCCGCTTTTTCTCTTAGTGGCAGGGTAATATCGGTGAGAAGAACAAGACTAAATTCGGAGTCGGTGGAGATGTGCATTTGCTTAAAGGATCACTTGGACTCAATCGATCGTATTCAACACGTAACCACTCTCGAAGATGAAACACCACTTGATGTTCGAGTGCACGACGAACAAGAAGGCATTTCTACAAGTAATTCCGAGGAAGAAGTCTCCGCTCAATAATTACGACGAACAAGAAGGCTTTTCTAGAAATAATATGTCACAACTTTATATTTATAAGTTTAATGTTTTGTTAGTTTGTTTTTGAAGATTTTAAAACATGTAACCTTTTTTTTTTTGAACTTCTTAAAGTAAATAAAATGAATTTTATGTTAATTGTTTTGTTTATTTTTCATGCTATACAAATACGAATCGTAGTTTAGAATCCAAATCGCAAACGAAAAACGAAAAAAAAAAATTTTTTTACACTGTAACGGGTTGGAACCGGTTACAGTGTAGGAACCGGTAAGAACCGGTTCCATAGGTTAGGGGTCCGAGGGTGGGAGAACCGGTTCGGTTCCCTAACCGGTTCGACCCTGGAACCGGTTTAAAAGGGGATTTTGATTATAGGAACCGGTTAGAAACCGGTTCCGGTTCCTAATCCCAAACCGTTTTGAACATCTCTAACTACAACTACTAGCGTGACATGGAATGAGATAAAGAAACTAAGCAGAAATTTATGATGTTATCAAATAATTTGGTTTGGCCGGAATTTTGGTCATGATTTCAAAATCGTTGCCGAAGTAGCCACCGGAGTAGCCATATCAAAAATTATAGTTTATTTGCTTTTTTATTATTTTACTTATTAGTTTATGTTATTTGACTGATTGTATAAAGAAAATTTTAAATAACTAGATTTATGAATTATAAAACGATATTTAATATAAGATATAATTGAAATTACGTATATGTTACTTAAAATGAAATGAAAAGAATTTTGGATTACATTATTATGACACATGACGTAATCAACTACTTATTTATTATGCATAGTTTTTTGTAATATACAGTCCCTTAAAAAAACTAATATACCCATACTGTTTTTCAGGTATAGTCCCTTACGTGTAAAAAGACTAAAATACCCATAGTTTTAATGGAAGAAATAGTCGATATTATAAACCCGGAATTACTTGAAACTATAATGAAAGTATTGTGACTGAAAAACCAATTAGATGGGCAATAAGTAGTCATGAACATCACCTACTATCCTCTTGTGTGAGTGATAATTGTCGATGGCTGATTTCGGCAACCGACTGGTAGTATGAGTTTGGGGATGCTAAGTTGCACCATATAAGGGATGCAACTTGACACTGAAGCAAAATTGTGTAAGAGATCCGTCGATTCTGGAAAGCTCAACAATGAACACAGAACATTTTTCATATTGGCGGTCGGTACCTACTTCAAACACACCCTTAGGGACAACAAAAACATGATCAACCAACCATACATTGCAAGAACGCTGTCATCAACGGCAGCATAACCCAACCATAATTTGACATTAAACAACCAACAACCCATTTGCCCTAACTTATACGAGGCTCCTAACAGTCAACAAACCTTTCTCAACTTCAAAAGATTTTCACTATACATACTGGTCTCTTTCAACACACGGGTCGCCTTATTCACCACAATTATCACTACACAAACGAATCCAGATACCCGTACCTATGCCGTTTGTTGAACTGTAACAGGCTGGCATAAGTCCGGTCCCACACGCCAACATAAAGCGTTTCATCATCAGAACTAAGAGACACGCCAGATATTTCCCCAAAGAAATCAATTTCTTGTCTTTTTTCATAGTTTAAGTTGGTGTTGTAGACATGAACAAAATCTGCAGGCTCTGCAACCACCAAGAACTGCCCGTCAGATGAAAAACGGACTGACCGAACTGCCCCCATGTTGCCTTTAAGAACCGAAACCGGGTCTGAAAGGTTTCTTACATCCCATACTCTGCAGGTCTTGTCTTGATTGCCTGTTGCAAAGATGTTGCCACCTGGATGCCATGCCGACGCAAATGAGTAATCTAGGTGGCCTTCCACTGTGGCAACCGTCTGCCAAAGAAGAATGATGTCATTATTTGAAAAGGAAATTATCAAAAATAATATTATTGAAAGTTCTTGCCTTTCCACTTGTGGAGTCTACAAGCAATCCATGAAGATTATCACCAACTACAGTTATGAGCTTGCGATCGGGGCTCAAAGATGTATGCTGCAACAAGAAAAGGTACAAAACGGGATGTTAATTTGGGTTGTGTTTTAACTCTAATGTGTCATAACCAGGTTCTTTAAAGATTTAACTAAAAAAGATATATTGGGTTCAAAGTCAACCCTAACGTATTCATATAAATAAAACTTTATATATCACTTTATTAGGAAAAAAAAGGTCAGATTTTTATTACTGTAATTATAGAAGGCCATTTTCGTCTTTTACACATAGACTAAAACGTCTTTCTAAGAAAAACAGGTTGGTTAGAAGATTTAACAAAAAAGAAAACATGTAGTTGAAAGTCACCTCTAATGTATTCCATATGCATAAAACTATCTATATCACATTATTAGGGAAAAAAGTTCACATTTTTATTACTGTAAGAAAAGAACGGCATTTTAGTCTTTTTACAAATGGAGAATAACAAGCCCATCTATTTAACAGAGTTAAAAACATGGAGTTAACTGAAACAAGAATGAAACTAATGAACTAAAAAGAACAAAAAAGAAGCGTTTGGACTATAAACAGTAATTTTTGACAAACCACATGGACTAAAAACGTGGTTTACTCTTTTTTGTACACTCACTTTTTATGATCTTCTAAAAAAAGCGATTCAGCGTTTGCAGATCAGCCAAACCCGACCCAAACCGATTTGACTCGTGCTAAAAGTATCCATGTTTTGACCCGAACCAAATTGACCAATCAGCCCAACCCACATGGCCTGTCCAATTTACGAAACTCACATTCACGGGCCACGGAAAACGGAAATGATTAACAAGCTGAAAGCCATCCATATCATACTCCCTCAAACCACAATCATTGTTCGAGGCCATGAAATGCATTCCACCACTACAAAGTAACAATATTAATAAAAAAAAGTCAACACACCGACAATAACATATCTTTTATTAAACATGTACATCATAATTCATAATTACCTCAAACTATCGTATATCTCTATAGCATTTGTAATAGCATTGTCTTCATAAGTTGTTCTTGTACAAAAACTAACCCCATGTTTATCCAATCTCTGCATAATTTAACAGAATCCATGAACAATCACTAAAATATTAAAAAAAAAAAACTTTTTGGACTGGGTACCCAAGTCTTGTATTATCAAATTACCTTACAAGCAAGCTCTCCTTGAAAGCCTCCTGCAACAAGAAACTCATCATTGACTGCGAGTGTACTGATCTGAGTTTGTGTGAAACCTTCTAACAAACTTCCGGCGTGTTTCTGAGCCACAAAATAAAAATCAGCGCAGGAGAGCCTCAATAACATTTTAAAATATATATTAAAGTACCTCAGTAGGCGCCACATGTCCAGAAAAATTGAGGATTTCTGTTAAGTTTTGAGATAGTGATGACCAATGCATGATCGAGTAGTTAGACATGAGGTATACATCATGCTTGGAAGTCGCCCATACAAGGTTCCTTAACTGAAATAGCAAACACATTATTTTAATATCAATCTACTTGAAAACAAAATCTTGAACAAAGAGAACGTTACAAACCTGAAAATGAAGGATTGTAGGCTTCACTGATCGTGTATTATGAAAGAACTCGTAGTAGTTTCCACCTTTTGACTGTTGTTTACATTTCTAGACACATAATAATAATAAAGTTGTCATAATATCAATAAGTGGAAAAGGTAGTCATATTCATAAATACGAGTACAATTATACCTTATCGACAGCTTCACCTGATAAGGGAATATTCTCATAGTTTCTATACTGTTCCAGCCGTGTACGTCTATAACTTTCTCTTGTTATATTCAATCTTTCCCACGGAATGCCTTGAATATCTTTCCCGGATCTTGCTTGAGCCGAGGACGTATCCGTCACCTTCGTAAGCTATCAAACATTAAAACTTTGAAAATCTTGCACATTATATCATGCTACATTTAATAACAGAGAAAACGTGAAACCAGACTGACCATAGCATAATCATCAAGATTTTGATCTTCACCGCCGTGTTCTTCCTCTTCTTCGTCCACTTCGTCTACAAAATCCGACATCTCCCCTTCTTCTGCCATGTAATCGATCTGATCAGCCTCGTTCCGCGGCATCAAATCAATCCGAATTCAACACCCTTTAACTTCCTAAAACAACCAAAAAAGAACTACAAATCAAGCTCTCTTAAAACCATAGAAACCGAAAACCCAACTCCAAAACAAAATCCCCAAGCTTAATTCAACAAAAAAGGGTATCTTTCATTGAGGCATTTTAACAAACAGGTGGTGTGCATGTTAACTTACAAGCTACAAACTCTTCCAAAACAGGTAAAACAAGACAAAGAAACATACAATCGCAAGAAACCCACCTCACTGAACAAATCAAAGACTTCTAGTACATCAATTAACCTCACAAACCCATGACACTGAAAACCCTAATGGTAAATTGAGTATTGAAACCAAAAGGGTGTGTGTTGGTACCTGAAGTGAAGAGATTAGATGGAATGGATGAATATGCAGTCGATTTAGTGTTACAGATGTGTGAAAGAAAAAGAAAGAGAAAGCCCCACAAACTCTATCTCCACATTAAACCCCATCTATCTACTCTGAAATCAAGAACGGTGGATTCATTTCACTTTTTTTGAATACATATCACATTGTAATGTTTTGTGACATTATAATATTATTATTATATTGTACTAGATATGATATTGTATTGTAATTATGTTATTAAAAAATTGTCTACTACAAACTACATGAGCTCTTATAAATATCTTTTTATCCTAATCTAGAGTCTAATGTGAACAATATTTTTTTAAGGTTATGTTAGACACGTTCTAAGTATGGAAATTACACAAAACTAGCACACTAATATATTTTTTAAAGCTTTATCCTAGTCATGTCATTAAAACTAATGTGATGTGATAACCGATTAAGGGAGATATTGTTTAATTTTTGGAAAAATAATTGGATATCATTAACTATTTTGAGGCTCGGCTCGTTTACACCCGAACGATATTATTAAATATTTCATTGTGACTAACTCAAAAATAATCGGATGTAATAATAACTAAGGGTGTGTGGAATTTGAATTTGAATGTTATCTCTTAGTTTGTTTGATTCAAAAAAATTTAGAATCTCATTTTTAATGTGTATGGTTGACGCTTGAGATTTGAGTTGGAAAGAATTTTATTTAAAAGAATTCGGTAATTCTTTCAAAATGTGAAATTCTTTCAAAATGTGAAGGAATTCAATCAAGGTAAATAGAATCTTCGACAACTAAACACCATCGCATCTGTCACCGCTAACCTTGTTGTCGCCTCGGCCTCCCACTCTGACCACCCTACCCACCTGAAGAAACACTAAGTGACCCCGGGCAGATTATAGGTAATCTGGGGGCTAAGTAATGTTTCCCACGAAGGTTAGGTCCAGCAGAGTAAGTTGTACTTCAGGGAACCTGCAAAACAGACACCGTAAGCTCGTCACTGAGAAGGGGGGGGGTTCCTCCTTGTGACCACCCTCCGGCGTGAGAATCAGTCTATATTGCTCTTTGAATATAAAAGTATATGAATACTATTAGAGCAGTTATCAAGTAAGTTATACGAGATAGTAGATGATGAAATGATAATACCATTTGCTGTCTTTTATAGCCGAAGGTGGGTTTCCAAGGGGTTTAGCCGGCCCAACACGCTACCAACTGTAACCTATGCACGTGCCCTACCTGTGAGTGGTGGATAGGTAGCGGCTGACACAGAGCAGGCGTGCCGTGCACTCTTCGTCTTCTACCAACTGCAGGCTAGGCACGTGGTCTGGCAGGAGTTGGTGGGCAGGCGGCGGCTATTGGTCACAGTGCTGTGGCGTGCTGTCTGCCACGCTGCTGTCAGTGAGCTGTCGCATTCTTGGTCAGATCTTTTGTCTTTACCTCGTCAGGTATCACGCAAAAGATCCTCCATACGGACTGGCCCATTTTGGCGGGAGTTTTCCCCCTCCCGCCTTTGCTCATTCTTTCAGGTGACACTGAATATTTGTAAGTGTTAAGCCTTATGCGTGTAGCTATGCTGTGCGGGTAGCCTTCCCTGATGGCTTGTATCCGCAACTGCGGGAACAGGCGGGTTACTTCACCATTGGGAGGCTTTTCCCTGCGTATGCAGCTTGCATACTGCGCGTAGGCTTCTCTGAGCATCGTGGGTCCTGCGGGAGTAGATGGTCTTTGCGCAGACATCCCTGTTCAGGGTGAGTTATGCGGGACCAACTGAGCCCTGCTGGGACCTACCTCTTCAAGTCCCCCCAGTCCAATGTTCTTCTCACGAATGTCTAATAAAGTGAGGTGAACTTTTGGACTTAAGCAAAGGGTTTTGAAAAGGGGTTTTTGTAAGGTTTTCCATGGGGGTTCATCCCGCGGAAGTCCTTGTCACTTGCAGAAATTCCCGAGTTTCCTGCTTGGTCTTTGGGTATGATGCGGGTAGGTCTGTAACCTCCTCGCAAGTCAGGAGCATTGAGTCTTAGTTGTGCGGATTCTCCCTGTGGTTCTGGTAGTTTTTGAACATAGTGATCAATTATGTTTAAACCACCAATTCCATCTTGGAGCCTCAAACAACGTAGTACTCGATGTTCCCGCTATGCGGGGATATTATTTCCGTTTTCACAAGCATTGCCCTGAAGATCCTTCCTGGTTTCAATTCTCAGCGGGTGCTAGGTATGTGAAGGGTTTTGCCCTTTACACTGTACCTGCATCCGTCTTACGGTTACTTTACTTCCAAGGTATTCCTGGCGTCCATTTCCTGCGGGTGCTAGGTATGTGAAGGGTTTTGCCTTTACACTGTACCCGCACCCGTCTTATGGTTACTTGGTTGCCAAATATTTTGGCTTCAATTCCCTGCGGGTGTTAGGTATGTGAAGGGTTTTGCCTTTACACTATACCCACACCCGGCTTATGGTTATTTGTTTGCCAAGGTAAGGGGTATTTTCCCGCTTCCTTTTTTGAACCTTAGTCTTCAAATTTTTAAATTTTGAAATTTGAAGAGTTGATGGATAACAACCCAATACCTCAAACGTCGTGCGACGGTTTCTTCTGACTGTGTCAGGACGTGCCAGAAGTTATGGCGACATGACATTATGTGGTCATTCCAGTTGCTTTTTCAGGCGCGTGGGCACGGGATTTCGGGCGCGTAGCCGCGAAATCTCTGGCACACGTCCTTTTTGACAGCTGTTGCCAGTTTGCTTTTGCCACGCGTCATAGTTTCATTGCACCTTTGATTTCTCTCTCTTCCGTATTAAATTCATCACATTAATTGCGATTGCTATATAAAGGGGGAGAAGGTTATTTGTAATTCACACTTTCCACTTTCATCTCTTCTTCTCCAGTAATTTCCGGCGAATTTCTCTTTTTCAGTAAAGCATTGCTCTGAAATCTCTTCTTTCTTTCACCATGTCTTCTCACGATGCTGATGATCAGAAGACTGCTGGCGAATGCCAGTGTTATCTTCCTGTCGAGCTGTACCAGTATATCGTCAGGAAGTTCATGCTCGAGTCTCTCGAGCCTGAGTTTCCTGAGCCCCACCATACTGTGTACGATGCCCCTAGTGGCAAGATCGGGGTTTATGCTGCATTCTTTGTCTACGGGAACCTTAGGTTTCCGTTGACAAAGTTTGTGTACCGTGTCCTAGAGAGGCACGGTGTGCACCTGACAGAGGTGCACCCCATGGCCATTGCCAAGGTCCGGCACTTTGAGTGGGTGTGCCGGATACTGGGCCTTGAGCCCCTTGTTGACCGCCTGATGACCTTCTATACTTGGAGGTGCATCCAAGGGTGGTACACTCTTACAACCCGTATCAAGGGTTTAAAGATTTGTACCACCGAGCGGAGTCTTCGCTCATGGAGAAGAGAGTTCTTCTTTATATCCGCTCGAGCCATCCCCATTGCCATGAAGTTCAAGAATGGCCAGCCGCTTCCGAACCTTCCCGCCATCAACTACGAGGAGGCGGAATGGTTCGCGAAGATATCCCGGGTCCAGTCCCCGGTTTTCCGTTTTCCGGAGTCGGCGATGGTGATGCTGGGGATGAGCCGGGTGTGGAAGGCGGCGAATGCGGATAAGGTTCCGATCGTCCTTGAATATGGTTCGAACTCTACCCCTTATGGTATGTCTTGTTTCTTTTTTGCTGACTACGATTTTTTCTAACTTTCTTGTTGATTTCAGAGGGTAACGATCTTCAGTCGCTCCTGAATCCGCGGGAGGAAGATGGTCCTGCGCGGATGGGTACTCGTGCTCTGGACGAGAACGAGTTGCCCATCTTAGAGCAGACTGCGGGTCGGTTCGTGGAGGTTTACCCGCCAGGCCAAGAGATCCTGAGCCACCGACGGCCAGGTAAGCCTATCTTCTACCCTGATCCTCTCAATGCTGTGCCTGCTGCTGGAGTTCATGACATTTCTTCTTCGGAATCCGCAGAAGGTCCTCCACTGGTGCGGAAGAAAAAGGCTGCCGTCGGGAAAGGCAAGGAGAAGGTGGCCTCCACGGCCGACCCGGTAGTCCTATCTGACTCAGAGTCAGATAATGCAGAGGTGGCGGGGAAGCCCGGTGGTGAGGAGACCACCGCTCCTGAGGCTGCAGGTGTTACCTCCGGGGAGGCAGCGACGACGACGGTTACCGGTGTCAAGAGGCCGGCTCCATCGGGTTCGCCCCCGCTCGTCCGTGCGTTCAAGCTCAAGAAACCCCGTAAGTACCCCCATAATTCTTGTCTAGATTTGTTGTTTCAAATAAATTTTTCTAACACTTTTGCTTGTGCAGGTGTGGATGTTGACGCATTCCAGGGTGGAGTTGGAGTAAGTATTCCCCCGCCAATGACGGTAGGCTCGGTCAGCCTTCCCGAGGCGTCGACCCAGGCGTCTACGCTTGCTTCCGCTGGTTCCAGCCTTCCTGAGGCTGTTCCAGCTGAGAAGGTGTCTCCGCCGGCCGTGAGTGCAATTTTTACAGCATCTTTCACGGAGCCGGCGGCTACTGTTGCTGAGGAGACGGCGCCAACAATGGCTACCACGGCGGCTGCCACTATACCTGCGCCACCGGCACCGACGGCCGGACCATCAGGTACGCGCCGGGCTTCCCGCCGATCTACGCCACCTTCCCGTCTGCCTGACCTGTTGGATGGATTTCCTTTAGGTTCAGGTGATGGGTTTGGCGGCTATCGGCCTGTTATTGACCCTACAGGTACGTAGGGTTCTTTTTTCTTTGTATATTTTTGTCATCTTTTCCTAACTGCCTTTGTTTCTTTTGCAGTGTCGGATTCCAATGAAGTGTATGTTCCAAGATGGAACATACGCCGAGGAACAACCCTTCGCACCCCTGTGGAGTGCGTGGACTGGGCTCGCCACGCTGCTCCTCATGGTGCGTTGGGGGAAGCCATGGCTAGCTACCAAGAGGGTAGGCTAACCAATGAGCTTCGGGTTCTCCAGGCCCGAACGCAGCCCCGCGTCGAGCTGCTTTGTCGTGAAAACGACAAGTTAAAAGCAGCTCGCGCCAAAGATGTATCTGAAGCGCGGGCTCTTCGGGAGGAGAACCGGCAGTTGGCCGCTGCCGCAGCCGAGAAGGAGAAGGCATTCAAGGCCCTCGAGGTTGAAGTCCAGGCGCGACTCGAGGCCCGCTCCAAGGCTGCCCAAGCTGTGAATGAACAGCTTCGGCTGGCCAAGGAGACTGCGCGAAACTCAACTGAGAGGGCTGCCAAGGCTGAAGCTGTTGCTGAGCCACTTCGCGAAGAGAATGAGCAGCTTAAATGCAAATTAAAGGCTCTTCAGCATGCTCATGACGCCTTGGCAATGGAAGATGCCAAGAAGCTGCAGGAGATCCTTGACCTGAGGGGGATGCTTGACCGTACTGAAAGGAAACTCAAAAGCGTCGAAGAAGCTGCCGCCAAGGAAGTTCAACTTGCCAACCTTGATAAAAGCGGAGCCGAACGTGCTTACAAAGAAAGTCAAGCTACCCTCCAATGGCTGCTTCGAGAAGCGTTGCCTGAGGTATCTTTATCTTTTTCTTTACGCTTTCCGCTCGTAATTAGAAAATGTTCTAACTTGTAATTTTCTTTTGTAGGTTGTGCGTCGGGTCCTTTCAGAGACCTCTTACGACGATGCAATGAGCGCAGCCCTCAACGCTTCTCATGAGGATGGGCAGAAGACTGGCTTCCTGCTTGGTCTAGGGTTTGCTGAGAGAGGCTTTCCGCCCTCCAACTTCCCTTTATTCAATGTTAATACTGAAGCTGCTTATGACCAAGCTGTGAATCAGTACGCTGCCTTCCCGCATCCAGTGGTGGAGAAGGTGAATGAAGCTGCTGCTGCTGATGATGGGCTAAGCATCCTTAAGGCTTTCCTTGGGCAGCCGCGCTCTGACGGTGCTGGTCCAAGCGGAGGTGGCCCTGAAGCCTGATCCTGAAGATCCCTTCCCACTGCTAGGATAGACTTAACCTTGTATAGATTTCTTTTAGGCGGGTAGTTACCCAGCCATTCTTGTAATTGATTGTGAAATATTAATCTCTTTGCGTATAAGATTGTTATTTCCTTCCTTGGGTTCTTTGCTTTATAAACTTATGACTTGCATACTTAGTTTAAATTAGCAATTTCCCAAGTGTTTAGAATAAGAACCTTTGAACGTGGTTGATGATGGGTTAAAGTTTCGCCTCCTCCTTCGTGATTGTGCGGGTAAAACCGTCACTTGCACTTGGTAGGATGGCTAATCTTTACCCTCTATCTGACCTGCGTGTAGGTTTTCCTTTTCGAAATTTCTAAGGCATTAAGTTAAACCTTTGAACGTGGTTGATAATGGACTAAAGTTTTCGCTTCCTCTTTCGTGATTGTGCGGGTGTAACCGTCACTTGCACTTAGTAGGATGGCTTTAACTTTAGACCTATATCTGACCTGCGTGTAGGTTTTTCTTATCCTTTTTTAAGTGTTCATAAGTTAACCTTTTAACGTGGTAGACGGTAAGTTAAGTTTGGCTTCCTTGTTCGTGATTGTGCGGGTAAGACCGTTACTTGCACTTACAAGGATGGCTAAACTTTACCTACATCTGACCTGCGTGTAGGTTTTCCTTAGAACTTTTTAACATTTTGGCGTTGTGTTTATGCGGGTATTGCCGCCTTCCACACGCAACTACTTCTTCCCGTAAGGGAAGTTCATAGGTTACAAGCTATTAATACATCATGAAAGGAGAATCATTTCCATTAGAAGTGGCTCTAGGCCTTTTCTTTACAAGTTGGAATTGATCTACATATAACATTTGCGTAATTGAGCTCCATTCCATGTTCTAGGGATGGGAGTGCCATCGAGCCTTTCGAGCCGGTACGCGCCCTTTCCCAGAACTTCTTTGATAATGTATGGCCCTTCCCAAATCGGGGCCAACTTTCCTGGGCGTTGTTGGTTCGAAGCCTCGTTGTTACGCAGTATGTAGTCTCCTTCCTTGAAGTTGCAGAGTTTTACCCGCGTGTTGTAGTATTTTTGCATTTGTCGTTTGTAGTTTTCTTCACGCACGGCGGCTAAGTCTCTGCGCTCTTCGGTTAGCATAAGGTCTAACCGTCTTTCCGCATCATTGTCTTCTGGTTGGATTAAGACCCTTGGTGAGGGTAAACCGATTTCGACTGGGATCATGGCTTCAGTGCCATAAGTGAGACTGAACGGGGTTTCTCCCGTACTGGTCTTCTTCAGCGTTCTGTTTGCCCAAAGGACGTGTGGAAGCTCGTCCACCCAACCGGATCTATGTTCCAAGAGTCTTCTCTTTATGCCTTCGACGATGCTCTTATTTGCTCTTTCCACCTCACCGTTACCTTGCGGGTGTGCCACTGAGGTAAAGGTGTGGGTGATTTGAAGTTCTTTCAGCCACTGCTGTAGCTTCTTGTCAGCAAAGTTGGTGCCATTGTCGCTTACCAAATTCTGTGGAAGTCCAAAACGACAAATAATAAATTCCCAAATAAATTTTTTGATATGCTTTGCGGTTGTTTGGGCTAAAGGTTTCGCTTCTATCCATTTGGTGAAGTAGTCAATGGCTACCACTAGGAACTGAACATTCCCAGCTGCTGTTGGAAATGGGCCTGTCACGTCAATGGCCCACTTCTGAAATGGCCACGAGGAAGTGACAGGAACAAGTTCATTTTTCGGGCGATGCGTGTTGGGTGCGTAAAGCTGGCAAGATCTGCATTTTCTGATGTATGCCAACGCGTCCATACGCATCCCTGGCCAGAAGTATCCCGCGTTGTTTAGCTTGGCTACCACAGCGCGGGGGCCTGCGTGTACTCCACAGATGCCTTCGTGAACCTCCCTTAGGAGGTAGTCAGCATCTTGGTTGTCCACGCATCTTAACAATGGGCCAAGAAAGTTACGTCTGTAAAGGGTGTCATTGACCAGCTGATAATTCAGTGCTTTACAGCGTAGTTTTCTTGCCTGTGACTTCGACTCTGGTAACGTTCCTGCTTCAAGGTATTTTATTATTGGGGTCATCCATGTTTCTGTACCGGTTTGGATGACACAAATTTCCTTGTGCGGGACTGATGGTGTTTCGAGGAGTTCCACGCGGATGTCCTTTCCCAAGTGGGTGAAGGCCAGTGATGCAAGCTTGCTTAACGCATCCGCAGATTTGTTTTCGCTGCGCTTGACGTGTATCACTTTACAATCATTAAAATCGCGCATGATGGCTTTGGCTTGGGCAAGGTACAGGGCCATTGTGTCGTTCACAGCCGTGTACGTCCCGTTTATTTGGTTTGCCACTAGCATGGAATCTACGTGGGCTTCCAAATTTTTTACACCCATCTTTCGCGCAATCCTCAATCCGGCCAGGAATGCTTCATATTCAGCTTCGTTATTCGTACTTGGAAAATCCAGCCGAATAGCATAAGTATATTCCTGGCCTGCTGGATTTGTTAATTTTAACCCTGCGCCTGAACCCTCGTTACTAGCTGCTCCATCAGTGTAGAGTCGCCAGACTTCATCGATTTCGTGTGCTGGGGAGGGTTGAACCTCCTCCTGGCACTCTTTCTCCCGTGAAGCGGGGACTTCTGCAATAAAATCAGCCAGGACCTGACCTTTAATGGCTGGTCTCGGCTTGTATTGAATCGCATATTCTCCCAATTCAATTGCCCATTTGGCTAGACGTCCCGATAACTCGGGTTTGCCTAGAACATTTGAGAGTTTGAAGTTGGTGAGAATAGTGATTGGGTGACCCTGGAAATATCGTCTCAACCTGCGTGAAGCGTGTATAAGTGCCAAGACCAGTTTTTCCAGGGTAGAGTACCGGGTTTCCGCGTCTGCCAGCACGCGGCTTACATAATAGATTGGCATCTGGATGCCTTTTCGTTCTACAAGCAGGACTGCCCCGGTTGCTCTATCTGTTGCGGAGAGGTATAGGATTAACTCCTCCCCCGCTTGTGGTGCTGTGAGTGTTGGGAGTTCGATCAGGCGTGATCGAATCTCCTGAAAAGCTGCTTCCGCTTCTGGTGTCCAGCGGAAGTGCGTTTTCTTTAAACAATTTCTTAGCGTTGACACAAAAGGGAACGACCTATCCGCATGGTTTGCCAAAAAGCGGTTAAGCGCGACTAGTCGTCCATTAAGTGTTTGAGCCTGTTTTATGGTGGTAGGTGATTCCATTTTGACAATGGCTTCGACCTTTTCAGGGTTCGCTCTGAAGCCATCTTTAGTAATAATGACTCCTAAGAACTTCCCTTCTTCCACCCCAAATGAACACTTGCTCGGGTTGAGCTTCATGTTTATCTTTCTGAGCGTGTTGAAAGTTTCCTCAATGTCTTTCAACATCGCCTCTGGCTCGGGGCTTTTGATGACCAAATCATCCATATAGACTTCCAAGTTTCTCCCAATTTGGGCGTGAAACTCTTTGTCCATTAGTCGTTGGTACGTGGACCCCGCGTTCTTAAGTCCGAACGGCATCATTTTATAACAAAATGTGCCATCGGGCGTCCGAAAGGCGGTTTTGTCCTGGTCATCTACAGCCATGTGGATTTGATGGTACCCCTTATACGCATCCAAGAAGCATTTAAGGCGAAATGGTGCCACCGAATCCACCTTGAGATCAATTTCTGGCAACGGATAACAATCTTTGGGGCATGCTTTATTCAAATCTTTGAAATCTATGCACATGCGCCATTGTTTGTTATTCTTCGGTACCATTACGGGATTTGCAACCCATGTTTGATATTTGCTAACGCGCACGATGCCCGCATCAAGGAGTTCCTTGACTTGGGTTCTGCACGCGTTGGTTTGCTCGGGCCCCATTACTCTGCGCTTTTGTACGATCGGCGTAACGGCCGGATCGCATTTGAGCTTATGCTCTGCCTTTCCCCGGGGTACACCAGTCATGTCGGCTGGTGTCCACGCGAATATGTCTGCGTTTCGCTGCAGTAAGCGCTTGAGTAAGGTGCGTGTTGGATCAACAATTGTCGGGCCAATGGTAACGGCCTGATCGGGATATTTCCCATTGAATGCCCACTGTTCAGGTTCAGTGATGGTTTGTTTGGCCATCTTCGGTTTGGGTTTAGAGGAGACAGATGCGATGCATACCTGGGGAATGCCCGTGATCATCGCTACGCCTTCAGTTGTTGGCCATCCCATCATGCCGTGGACTGAGGATACCACGGCGTTGAATCTTGCCATCCCGTCTCTCCCGAATAGGATGTCATACGTATGATGTGGTTTTTTCATCACAACAAAATCCACATCCTCCGTGCGTGAATAATTCCCATCGGTGAGAGTGACGGGGAAAGATAGGATGCCCAAGGGAGTGTTCATGCTGCCGTCAAACCCTTCCATTGAAGCGTAGACCGTCTCCAGGCGTTCCTTGTCTTCATCATCGAGCTTGTCGAAGAACTGCCTGTACATCACTGTCGACGATGCGCCATTGTCAACGAGGGTGCGGGAGGTGATGTAGTGCCCCAGCTGGCTTTTAATGATAATGGGGCCTTCTTTGTTTGGGCCTCCCGGCACTCGCGGGAAGCGCACTTCTGCTTCCTTCCATGCGCATGGTTCGGTCATCGGTCTCTTTCTTCCTCTGACCTTACCATGGACCATGTTGATGCTGATGTCGACGGGCTTTCGTCCGTTACCCCTGTACCTGTTGTCGTTCCTTCCTCCCTTCTTGATAGATGCCACGAGGTGTGCGAGCCTCCCATCCTTGACGAATGTCTCGACGATGTCCCTCAAGGATGTGCACTCCTCAGTGCTATGGCCCTTTGTCCCATGGAAGTCACAAGACTTGCTTTGATCCGCATTGGGTTTCTGTCGGATCGCTGGGGCTTTTGGCCATGGCAGTTTTTCCGTGGCAAATATCTCCGTGACGCTCTTGGTGAGTGGCGTCCAACGGTTTTTCCGGTTCGAAGGGTGCGTGTTGTCCCTTCCGCCAACCAGAGGGCGAGAGCTTGAGGGGGTGTCAAAGTTTATCCTTGACTGCCAAATACCTTGCCGCCTCTTTTTGTTTAGCCGGGCGGTTCTCACATTGTTCTCCCTTGTCCTCTGTGTGTAGAGGTTTGTATTCTGGGGGAGGTCTCTTCCCAGCTGTTTCTCCGTTTCGGCGAAGCGCTTGGCTGCCGTCATTATGGCATCCCATGTGGATGGCATGCCGTCTTTACCCGTCAGAGTGCGGATAAGTTCTGGGTACTCAGCGCCCTGAATGAAAGCGGCGCGAACGAGGTCTTCGCTGATGTTGCCCAGACTCAGCTTCTTGGAGTTGAAGCGGGTGATGAAGTCCAGTAAGGATTCATCCTCTTCTCTCACACAGTTGAGGATCGTCCACTGCTCCTCAGTGTGCTTCCTCTGTTGACTAAACTGTTGACTGAACTTGTTCTGGAAGTCTGCCCAGTCATAAATGTGGTGGACCGGTAAACGGTCGAACCATGCTCTGGCTGCTCCTACCAGAGTCATCTGGAACATGTAGCACCACGTGGGTTCCGTCCAGTTACTGACGGTTGCCCCCGCAATGAACCTGTTCAGATGGTCATCTGGGTCGGATAGACCATCGTATGTGCCAATGTTGGACATTTGTTTGGCACTCCTCGGGGCGATTGCTTCTGCAATGTCCCTTGCAAATTTTGACCTTCCTGCGTTTGTGGCAGTAGGTCTAAAGGCCTTGGAGAAGTCACGCGAGCTTTTTTCCGTGACTGGTTGGAATGCTTCCCCAAAATTCCTTTTTGGCTGGGGATCCGTTTCCTTACGCTTCCCTTTCGCCCTATGGCGAGGGTTCGCGTCGGTGTCGGAGTCTTCCCTCTCGTCGTCCGAGTGCTCGTACTCACTACTCATGTTGAGGTGCTGGCGAGTACTACCGAATTCCTCAGCTTGTTGGACTGAACGCAAGCGTTCGTCCAACTCAGCCTGAAATTCTCGTTGACGTGCCTCGGCCCATGCCTTCACTTGATCAAGTGTTTGGCGAGGGGCTCGAGTTCGTTTTTCCAGCTGGGTATCAGTGAATCCCAGTGGAATATTTACTCCACTTGCCCCTACATGAGTGACTGGGGTAGTGTTCGTAAAATGTACTTCACTTGCCCCAGCTTGGGTGGCTGGGGTAGTGTTTGTAAACATTGTGTTGCCGGTGTTTACCCCAGTGGCTGGGGTTGTGGTTACCGGAATTTCTCTAGTCATCTTGGAAGTTTTGAAAAACTGGAGAAAGATGTAGTTCTAGCTTTATGCACGGATGGCGCCAATGAAGAAACACTAAGTGACCCCGGGCAGATTATAGGTAATCTGGGGGCTAAGTAATGTTTCCCACGAAGGTTAGGTCCAGCAGAGTAAGTTGTACTTCAGGGAACCTGCAAAACAGACACCGTAAGCTCGTCACTGAGAAGGGGGGGGTTCCTCCTTGTGACCACCCTCCGGCGTGAGAATCAGTCTATATTGCTCTTTGAATATAAAAGTATATGAATACTATTAGAGCAGTTATCAAGTAAGTTATACGAGATAGTAGATGATGAAATGATAATACCATTTGCTGTCTTTTATAGCCGAAGGTGGGTTTCCAAGGGGTTTAGCCGGCCCAACACGCTACCAACTGTAACCTATGCACGTGCCCTACCTGTGAGTGGTGGATAGGTAGCGGCTGACACAGAGCAGGCGTGCCGTGCACTCTTCGTCTTCTACCAACTGCAGGCTAGGCACGTGGTCTGGCAGGAGTTGGTGGGCAGGCGGCGGCTATTGGTCACAGTGCTGTGGCGTGCTGTCTGCCACGCTGCTGTCAGTGAGCTGTCGCATTCTTGGTCAGATCTTTTGTCTTTACCTCGTCAGGTATCACGCAAAAGATCCTCCATACGGACTGGCCCATTTTGGCGGGAGTTTTCCCCCTCCCGCCTTTGCTCATTCTTTCAGGTGACACTGAATATTTGTAAGTGTTAAGCCTTATGCGTGTAGCTATGCTGTGCGGGTAGCCTTCCCTGATGGCTTGTATCCGCAACTGCGGGAACAGGCGGGTTACTTCACCATTGGGAGGCTTTTCCCTGCGTATGCAGCTTGCATACTGCGCGTAGGCTTCTCTGAGCATCGTGGGTCCTGCGGGAGTAGATGGTCTTTGCGCAGACATCCCTGTTCAGGGTGAGTTATGCGGGACCAACTGAGCCCTGCTGGGACCTACCTCTTCACCACCACTAGATTGGTGGTGGTGAAAAGGTGAGGTGGTAGCACTGACGATAGGGGAGGACCAATGGCAATGCATGGCAATGGGCAGTGATCAGATTGCGGTGGTGACAATGGCTGTTATGGTCGTCAGGATAACTGGCGGCAACAATCGAGTGGGGCGCCTAGTGCAAAGGTGGGATGGGGGATGGCAGTTGGCCAAATGGCGGGTGGTGGGGTAGCAACAATGCAATGGCGGTGGGGTGGGTTTGTCTCAGTGGGGCGGTCAACATATATGTGGTGACCACGGTGATAAGTCTTAAAAGCTGAATTTAGTAATATCTAGTATTTAAGCCCGTCATTCATGAGGATTGTATGAGGGTGTGAGTGATGATATATTTGTTACCTAGCAAATTGATGAATTAGTATAAACCATCTACGCTTTTATATAAACAACGATAAAATAAGCAAGTCACGTAGTTAAATAAACATGTCTATTGTTGAAATGTAACTTTACTTATAATAAATTAAATAAAAAAGAGATTGCATGTATAACAAAATAAAATTAAATTATTTGTTTAAAGAAAATTAAAAAAATATTTGTACCAAACTATAACTATACTAGAGTATATGGGTAGAAATGTAACTTGCTCAAACAAAAAGAATTATTAAATTTCAGGACAATATTTAATTGTATTAAAATTCGAGAGTAAAAACGTAATTTGGTTAAACAAAAAAAAAAGATAAAAACGTAAACCGTTTAAAGAAAAATAATTATTGCAATTCAGAAGTCATATGATAACTCTACTAAAACTCAAAGGTAGAAACATAAACCAGAAAAAAAAAAGTTTTATCAAGTAAAACATGTCACTTGCCCACTCTTAAATTAGTATTATTCGCGTATTGTAATGTTAGTACATAAGATTAATTAAAATAGTTAAAGTATAAATATAATATAAACAAACATCAATTTTTTTAAGAAACGATAATGGTGGAATAACAATTAAGAATGTAAAAAAGATTTGCTAAATCTCAAGTACGAACATTAATAGATAAGATATATTTTATTTTACGATGACATGACATTACAAACCTTTTTTTGTAGGGTTTTGTTGGGCTATGGATGTGAGTGTCAACCTTTTATTTTTTTGCATAACTCTAAAATACACTCAAGAATCTGTGTAAAAAGAAACACCTTATTGTTAATTTGGAAAGCAAATGATGTGTCTCAAAGAACATTTTGCGATGTCTTGACTTACTTGGCGGTGGAGCGATTACCGTGTGCCATATGCTTTAAACATCAACAGAAAACCATTGATCTTATGTCTAATCTTTGAACAAATGATGAGTTTCTTACTTTTCAATTATTCTAGATGATAAAAATAATGTTGAAGAATTCAACTAAAAAAACGAATAATTTTATGAAGCGGATGAGTAGAATTCGAATTTAGATATCTTAGGTCCAAACTTCTTGTTATATTGCTTTGGTGGTTTGGCACATCATTAATCATTAGTGTGTGGTGTGATATCTGATCGATGTCGAAAGGTTAATAAAAACATTTATAAAAATTACCTTTACTAGCTAGGGCAAGTAATGTGTCGAATCTACAGAGAATCGGTGGAAAGTGCTAATCAAGTTCAATACTTAGTAACTAACTATTTGTAACACCCACAAAATTTTGGTTCAAATTTGACAAGTTTATAAAGATAAAGGACCAAAAAAATTTATGGGATAAGTAATTGGAAAAGTAAGATAAAGAAAAGAAAGAATTTTTATGTCAATGAAATAAGTAAGAAAACTTCATCCCACATGAAAAGTGGGAAATAAATAGAAACACTTTATAAGGAATGACTTTTCCATTATAATGTTCTTGTATGGCTAACCACTCTCACTAGTCCTAGCGGAGGGTGCGAAGCACCCAACGCGCACGCGCACGCGCACGGACACAGACTCGGGCGATGGGCGTAATGTGGCGTTTTGATGGCGCACTTGGCACTTCGCATAAGGGCCGCTTTAGTATTTTTGAACTGTGGAAGATAGACCAAGACGTGACAAGCTAACAAAGTCCAAGGATTGAAAATCAAATTTTGGTTTTCTAGACCCATTGCGCTACACGACGGGTAGAACATATTGATCATCGCGCTACGCGATGGTGTTTCCCAGGAATTTAGAAAAAGGGGCGCCGCGTTACGCGATGGTCCAGAAGGAAGGGGGTATCGCGCTACGCGATGACCCGGTTAAGTAACCGGATTAACCACGTGTCAACACGTGGCAAGATCTTGTGAATTGCGGCGTCGCGCTACGCGATGGCCTATGGAGAGGCCCATCGCGCTACGCGACGGTAGGCAAAACTTTGCCTATAAAAGGGGGCTACGGGTTTGATGCATTTTCATCCCAAATTCACAATCACTTTCACACACATAACCTTGGGGGGCGTGCCCGACCATTGTGAGATTCCGAGGCTCTGATTTCTCGTAATTCGTGCAAGAACTGGAGTTTTAACGATCCGTAGATGTGTTTAGCGAGCTGGAAGCGAGGTCCTGATGATTTAAGTTTCAATAAGTGATAAGGGAGTGAAAGTGTTGCCCGTACAAAGCTCAGGCAATCAAAATACTCGCATGAGGTAGGGGTTCTGCTTAAGTTATTATTTTATTATTATTATAATGACTTAGACTATAGTCGGGAGTATAGCCCGAACCTTGATTACTAATAAGCATAGCATACCTTTTCATAAGTAAAGGTCATAGTAAAGTATTGTTTCTTAGTGATTAAGAAACGTAATGAATAAAATAATATTTCTTTGTGATTAAGAAATGTATGCAAATGTTATAATTAGATTAAAGTTTCTTCTTGAAGAAGAAACCCAATATGGATGTTTCTTCCTAAAGAAGAAAAATAGTATATGCTTAAAGAATAGACAAATGGACTAAAGATCCAAATGTTTTATAGAAAGAAATAAATTGTCAAGGTTAAGCTATACAAAACAGACTATAGGTCTGAAGCTAGATTGTTGATCTAGATATTTATACAAAGGTTGTTCTCGTACGATAGGTCCGAGATAGAAAGAATGCATAAATCAGAAAGATACACTGATCGAGAATAAAGATGAATACGTCCAAATCTTTTTATAGCGTGAAATGTTTTATGACGTGAATACGTCTATGTACTGCCTTTTTGAAAAGATATTTACTCTTATAAACTATGGACTGTTATCCATATGTAAAGAGTTATGAAAGTATTTGCATGAGGGTTGGTTCAAATCCTCTAAAACATTTTGATACAAGGTAGTATTAAACACTCATGCTAAAATACATGTGTCTGGATCCTTACATATCTGTAGTGGGCACACTATAGACATGACCATGAGGCAAGTGACTGTCTCTAGGGCGAGTGAAGTCCAATTATGTGGTCTATGGGTATTTTTAGTTCCAATAAGATGGGATTGAGACCCACTGAGTCATTGAACGCTATTGATGTTGTATCATAACGAAGATGATTTGTATATGATTATGTATGATGAATTATGAAAACCTTTTTGTTGATACAGCGTTATTCACCAGTACATAGCTGACGTATTTTCCCTACATTTCAGAGAAACAGTAAAGGTTAGAACAGACAAGCAAGACAGATAAGAAGATTGAGGACATAGTCATTAGAGGTGATCTGATGGCTCAGATATTTTATTTAAAATACTTTAAAGAATCATATTTTAAAATGACAGGTATTTTAAAACGGGTATTAAATTCCTGAGATTTCAATATAATGAAATCTTATTCAAAAAACTTCGCTAAAAGAACATAACTCTGATATATTTACAAAACAGGTACCAACTATTGGTCATACGCTTAGGCCCTAGGGCGGGGTGTGACACTATTCTAGGTGGACAGACGATGTCAAGCATATTAATTATTGATTTAGTTGTAAAACAATTAAAAGAAAAGTAACCAAACTCTGGGTTTCTGGTTGTGAAGCAACTAGATCAATTGATTAAACTTATTTGGAAAACTCGTTTACTTACACCTATAATCAAAAGACTAGATATTTGACCTCGCTTATCATCAGAACATAATCCAAACAATTGGCTTAGTTGAATAATAACCTAATTGATTACCAGTTTTAGGGTTTGATAAATGTAAGTGATTTAATTACTAGAGATAAACGGGTCGATGACTCTACGAACCTAATCCTAAAAGTTGATAACCACAAATCAATTAACTGATAAAATCACAAAACATTCAATTACGAAAAACTGTTGAATGCAAAAACAAACATCCAATATTAAGGTTCAAAATACCACAAAGTCTTGCTTACAAACACAACCCTACTCCCGGAGATGGTCACAAAAGCTTTAGCCTTGCATCTTCATCTTGAATAGTTTGATTATGGTGTGGAAAGATGAAAGCATGGATGATTGTGGTGATTGGTAGGTGTTAGGATGGTGAAAATGGCTTCCTAATACCCAAAAACGGCTGGGAGAAGTCCCCTTTTCGTAACCCTCAGGTTATATTTATATATGGAGGCAAAAACCTAAAATCCACGTCTTTTTACAAACTAGGCCGCAATTTGTGATCATAAGACCGCAACTTGCGGCCTCTCTTCCAAAATTGCCTGATCAGCGCCCCTGCTTGCGGTGATAGACCCCCTCGCACTGTTTTGCTCATAACTTCTTTGTTATAGCTCCGTTATACGCACCGTTTTCGGCCACATCTTCGTCTTCAAATTCTCTATCATTCCATGCAATAAAATCTTCATTTTCATTCCATCTCATATGTGCCAATTTAGCTCCTTTAAGCTCCACTCACCTGTAAATGTAAAACCACTCAAAGTAATCGTGTCCAAGGCATATAAACACATAAAACACACGATATAACTTACTTAAAACACATTATTTCACCCACACATCACATTCCCACACTTGTCCTTTTTCGTCCCGAAAAAGATTTACAACGGAATCAGAACTAGAAACTATCTTTAAAAAACACTTAAGTTATATTTATTAATTACAGATAACACAAAAACCGCGATTGCCAATATTGTTATCCACTTAAGCCCATGCCCTAATACTTACTGGGACAAATAACGTGTGACAAATTCATTAGTTTATTTGATTAAGCGGGACCCACACATTAAAGCCCTGAAGCCGCCTTACCATGCTTCATTATGGTTTTACCGAGCCAGACCACCCCAACTTGACTTAAACCTTAGAGTTAGATGATCAAAATTATGCACAACCATGTGTACCCTTTTAAGCCCATATGTAACAACTAAAACTGTAACACCCCGACCAAAGGCGGATTATACATCGGGGCGCCACATATTGTTTCATTACTCGTGACACTATTTGGGTGTCAATATTTAATAAATACATTCATTCGCGCACGCGCAAAGTAAACACAAGATAACATAAATCAACATAAATCAATATATTATAAGGCAAAATATTCGAACAACAATAACTTGTCTTGATACATTTTAATCTAGGTCCAAAAGTAAAAACGTCCTACGTGTCCACAAGCTCCAAATGTAGCTACAGCAAACCTGAACATGTGTTAAAATAAACGTCAAACACTTGCGTGTTGGTGAGAAATCAAGTTTAATACAATACATAGGTAACAATAAATCTGCGCGCAACATGTGTATGTCTGGTTTTCAACAAGGGTGTAATCTGATCGGGACCAACTCTAAGATTCATAGACTGCCAGTGCTCACAATTGAGCTCACAAACAAGAAAGACTGTGCAAGTGTAAACAAAAGAGAAAATCATAAACGATAGTTCTCCCGTGTTCATCTAATGGTACCATGAGAACTGCGGAATAGACCGACAAGACGGTTAATGATCCACACATACAAATAAACAGCCAAGTCTACGTCCTCAACACATGGGATACTGCGCGACTAAAGTTCATAAACAGTTTAAGACTCTAAGTTTGTATGAACACATGAACATCCCAAAACGTTAAAAGCAAAAAGGGATTAGGTACGAGATTACTCACTTGATAATCGGTGTGAAGAAAGACAAAGCAAGAACCAAACTCTTTGCAAGCAAAGTTAACCTATATTTAAAGATTATTGTTTTAATGATTGGTTTTAAGTCTTGATTATAAGTTAGCATAATTAGTAAGTAAGTTATTATATATAATATATATATTACCGGAAAAGCAGGGCAGAACAGGGAGGAAGACGGAGGCAGAGAGGAAGACGGCGGAGAGAGCAAGGAGGAGGTTAAATTAAGTGTTTGTGTGTGATGTGTTAGGAAAAAAATAAGATTATTATTTATAGGGAAACCCTAGGGAACACAATCCCTATAAAAGGGGAAAAGATCTCAAAAAGCAAAAGATTCTAAAAGCAAAAGATATCAAAAGATATGGCAGCTGCAGGGGACAAGAGAAAGCTGACAGGGAACAGTAACAGGCATGGGCGGGTCAGATAAAGGTACTGGTCAAAGCATGGAAAAGCAGATCTCAAAAGATTATGTCAGTCACTTTTCCTGTCAACCAATGGGGTTGGTGCGCATGCTGCGCCGAAAGTAACTTTTCAGACATAAGATAGGTCAGGTCAACAGCACAGAAGATAAGACATCACAAAAGCAAACGGCTAGATTAAACAGAAGAAAACTCAAAGGGTTTAGCGCGAGAAGGCTGCGCGCGAGAAGGCTAAGGCGCGCCGCGGGAAGAATCACATTTTTAGCGCGCCGCGGGAAGAACTATAATTCTTCGCGCGCCGCGGGAAGAACTATAATTCTTCGCGCGTCGAGGGATGAACTACGATTCTTAGCGCACTGCGAGAAGAACTACAAATCCTTAGCGCGTCGCGGGAAGAACTACCGTTCTTAGCGCGCTGCGAGAAGAATTACAATTCTTAGCGCGCTGCGAGAAGAGTTCGCCTCGCGTATCGCAGGAACAACTGGTCTTCACGCAGGCTTCCTTGTAAGGAGTCTGGCGCGTGGAGCTGCGCAGGCAACCTTAGGCGGGAAGGAACAAAGGACAAGCAAAGAGTTAGAAGAAAAGAGGGAAACAAGGCTTAAGGGCGGGACGGCGACAAGAGGGAACAGAAGGCGGAAAGAGAGAAGAAGAGGGACGGGACGGCGGAAAGAAAGAGAGAGAAAGAGGCGGGAAGGAAAATATATTATTATTAAAAGTAAAATATAAGTATAAATAAATATTAAATCATAAAAGAAAGAGATCGGATCAGAGAAACGGGTACCTGGGTCGGGTCGGATCGGGCAGATGTCACAGTCTCCCCTACTTTAAGAAATTTCGTCCCGAAATTTATCTCGAAGTAGGTTGCGCAGAGAACAGGTGCGGGTACTTGATCTTCATTTGATCTTCCCTTTCCCATGTAAACTCGGCTCCGCGCTAGGACTCCCAGCGAACTTTCACGATAGGGATGCGACTGCGCTTGGTTTGCTTAACCTCGCGATCCATAATCTCAACAGGTTTCTCAACGAATTGCATAGATTCATCAACTTGAACTTCATTAAATGGAATGTGAAGGTTCTCGTCAGCTAAACACTTCTTGAGATTGGATACATGGAACGTTGGATGCACATTACTGAGCGCGGGCGGCAGGTCAAGTCTGTAGGCAACTTTTCCTACACGCGCGAGAATCTTAAATGGTCCAACATATCGAGGAGCAAGCTTACCTTTCTTCCCAAAGCGGACAACACCTTTCCAGGGCGACACTTTGAGGAGAACAAGATCACCAACTTGAAATTCGAGAGGCTTTCGCCTACGATCTGCGTAACTCTTCTGTCGGCTTCTGGCAGTCAGCAGTTGATCACGGATCTTGGCGATTTTATCGGTTGTCTCTTGAACAAGTTCGGGTCCTGTGATTTAAGTTTCACCCACTTCGCTCCAACAAATCGGGGAGCGGCACTTACGACCGTAAAGTGCTTCAAATGGGGCCATACCAATACTGGAATGATAGCTGTTATTATAAGAGAACTCAATCAAAGGCAGGTGTGAATCCCAATTACCTCCAAAATCAAAACACAAGATCGGAGCATATCCTCAAGAGTTTGAATAGTTCGCTCAGACTGACCGTCAGTCTGAGGATGATATGCCGTACTCATGTCCAAGCGAGTTCCCAGCGCAGATTGGAGAGATTTCCAAAAGCGAGATATAAAACGGCCATCGCGATCGGATATGATGCTCAAAGGAGTACCATGGCGGCAGACAATTTCCTTGACATAAAGCTGCGCGAGTTGCTCAACACGGTAGTTTTCACGAATGGGCAGAAAGTGAGCAGACTTAGTCAAACGATCCGCTATTACCCAAATGCTATCATGTTTGCTTGCTGTCAAAGGTAACTTGGTAATGAAGTCCATCGCTATACTTTCCCATTTCCACGTTGGAATTTCTGGTTGTTCGAGCAAACCAGATGGGCGTTGGTGTTCAGCTTTTACCTTAGAACAAGTCAGGCATTTAGCTACGAACACAGCAATATCCTTTTTCATACCGGGCCACCAATACGTAATGCGCAAATCCTTGTACATCTTATCAGCGCCAGGATGAACGGAATATCGAGATTTGTGCGCTTCACTCAGGATATCTGCGCGAAGATTCTCATCAAAGGGAATCCAGATGCGATCGAGATAGCAGAGAATTCCACTCAGATTGGGCACAAAATGCGCTTCCGCGCCACATGCTAACTCGGCGCGAAGGTTACCATTACTGATGGATGCGCGCTGCGCGTCACGAATGCGCGATTCAAGGTTGCTTTGGATCGGCGCAAAGTGAAGCTGCGTGCGCGGCAAGATACAGTTAAGCTGGCAGGGTTTTCGGCTGAGCGCATCGGCTACCACATTAGCCTTACCAGGATGATACCGGATCTCACAATCGAAATCGCTGATGAGTTCGTTCCATCGGCGTTGTCTCATGTTAAGTTCCTTCTGATCAAAGATATGCTGAAGGCTTTTATGGTCAGTGTAAAGGATACACTTAGTACCATAGAGGTAGTGTCTCCAGATCTTCAAGGCAAAAACAACTGCACCAAGTTCGAGATCGTGAGTCGTATAATTCTTTTCATGAACCTTGAGTTGCCTTGATGCGTAAGCGATAACCTTGCCTCGTTGCATAAGAACACAACCGAGACCTTGGTTGGAGGCATCGCAGTACACGACAAAATCATCATTTCCCTCAGGTAGCGCAAGGACAGGAGCTTCACACAACAATCGCTTGAGCGTCAGAAAGGCTTCTTCTTGCTTCGAGCTCCAAATATACGGTTTACCTTTGTGCGTTAGAGCTGTTAAAGGCAAAGCGATCTTCGAGAAGTTCGAAATAAATCGCCGGTAGTAACCAGCTAAGCCCAGAAAGGAACGGATCTCAGAAGGAGTGGATGGCGTAATCCAGTTCTTGATTGCTTCAATTTTGGATGGGTCGACATGAATACCCATCTTGTTAACAACATGGCCAAGAAACTGTACTTCATCCGACCAAAATTCACACTTGGAGAGCTTAGCATAAAGCTACTCGGTTCGAAGCTTTTGCAACACCAACCGAAGATGTTGCTCATGCTCGGCCTTGGTCTTAGAATAAATCAGAACGTCATCGATAAACACAATCACGAATTTATCCAAGAAAGGCCTACACACCCGATTCATTAGATCCATGAAAACGGCGGGTGCGTTGGTTAAACCGAAGGACATGACCAAGAATTCAAAATGGCCATAACGAGTTCGAAAAGCAGTCTTCGGAACATCTTCATCGCGGATGCGCAACTGGTGATAGCCAGAGCGGAGATCGATCTTGGAGAAACAAGAGGCACCTTGGAGTTGATCGAAGAGGTCGTCAATACGCGGTAAGGGATACCGATTCTTAATGGTGAGTTTGTTCAACTCGCGGTAATCAATACACATGCGAAACGATCCATCTTTCTTTTTAACGAACAACACCGGAGCACCCCAGGGCGAAGAGCTAGGGCGAATGAATCCTTTAGCGGTCAACTCTTGAAGTTGACTTGCCAATTCTTGCATCTCAGCGGGCGCAAGACGGTAAGGAGATTTGGCTACGGGGGAAGCACCAGGGACAAGATCAATACGGAACTCGACTTCACGAGCGGGAGGGATACCAGGAAGATCATCAGGAAAAACTTCAGGGAAATCACGCACAACAGGGATATCGCGAAGCTTCTTTTCTTCAACAGGTTTGACCACATGGGCTAAAAATGCAATATACTTCTTCCGCATGAGTCTTTGGGCTTCGGCGCAAGACATAAGCTTAAGACCACTGGAGGGTTTTTCGCCGTAGATATGAAGATCACCATTTTCTCGAGGAATGCGAATCAACTTCTTGGCGCAAATAACTTCGGCGCGATTCTTCGAGAGCCAGTCCATACCAATAATAACATCAAAGCTTCCAAGAGGCATAGGGATGAGGTCGATCAGAAAATCGTTTTCGTTAAGGTTAAGCGTGCAATCTTTAATCACTGAGTTAATTAAAACAGTTTCGCCATTAGCCAATTCAACTGAAAAATTCTCTTTTAAATCGTTGCGCGGTCGCGCAAGCTTCAGCTCAAACGCGCGAGAAATAAAACTTCGATCGGCGCCAGTATCAAAAAGCACAGAAGCATAAAATCCGTTAAGCAAAAATGTACCATTAACTACGTCATTATTCGCTTGCGCTTGGTGCGCGGTTATGTTAAAAGCTCGTCCGCGTGTCACTTGGTTCGAAATCTGGTTCACCGGATTCGCTTGTGTAATCTGAACTTGTAGTCTCGGGCACGCGTTCCGGAAATGACTGGGATCACCGCAGTTAAAGCACGATCTGGGTCGTGGGTTTTGGTAGGTTGGTTGTGGGTTCTGCGGGTAGACTGGTGGTGTCGGCGCAATTGGATTGGCGGGAAGGACTCTACAGTTTTCTGCAAGGTGACCAGCGCGGCCACATCGGTTACAAAGTCGACATGGGACTTGAGGTAGGTGGTGGAGTCTACAGGTTGGGCAAAAGGGGTGGTTTCCTGTGTAAGGTTTCTTAGTTGGCGGGGCAGGGAGTGCTGGATTGGTTAAGGCATAGTTGTGGACTACAGGGGGAGTTGGGTAGGTTGACAGTGGGTTAGGCGCGTAAACTGGAGGTTGGTAGATGGGTTGCTGGACAATGGGCGGGCTGGTAAGCGCATAGGCTTTGCGCCTGCGCTTGAGGTTGTTACGGCTTGAGGGTTCTGGTTTGGTTTCTGTTGGTTCAGGAACAGTCTTGGTGAGTTTGGTCTTCTCAGATCCCCGCAGGAACAGGGTTCCTGCTCTGACATGGTTGTCGCTGAGCACAGCGGCCAACTCGATGGCGTCAGAGAGGGTTAGTGGGTTTCTGGCCCATACAGAATCTTGAATTTCCATGGGGAGACCCCCAAGGAATTTCTCTATGGCTCGGCGGGAAGGGGTAACAAGGTGAGGGACAAGCAGGCTTAGTTCATGGAAGCGCGTCGCGTACTCGCGCGCTTCGCCACTGTACTGCTTAAGATTCCAAAATTCTTCCTCCAGGCGCTTAACTTCGTTGGGAGGGCAGAATTCTCGCGTCAGAATTTCCTTGAATTCCCCGCATGCCATGTTAGAAGCAGCTTCTGCGCCACGCGCATGAGCTACTCCATTCCACCATGTAAGCGCTCTAGATTCCAGGACACTGGAAGCATATAGGGTTCGTCTGTCTGAGGGGCATTGGGTGTGGAGGAAAGTGTTTTCTATTTTCTCAAGCCACTGCAGCATCACGGTGGCTCCTTCAAGACCTGTGAACTTTGGAGGGTTACCCGCGTTAAAGGACTTAATGTTGTAACCAGAGGTGTTGGTATTGTTTTGGCTCAAAGCTTGGGCTATTGCGGCGGCCATTTCCTGGGAACGTTGCTGCGAACGTCTGCGCGCGGCTTCTTTCTTGAGATGGCGAGCTGATAGCGGAGGCATTCTATAAAAGTTTTAATTTTAGTTAATATCTTGGTTTTAGCGCAAAGTATCATCTTAATAAGCTTGGTTTCGCGGAGTCAGTTACTGTCAAAAGTTAAAGTAAAATAAATGATCCTAAATGCAGACATAATAAAGGTAACAAATTCGAATCAAGAATCGACAATTCATGTATCATCATGACTTTCCGAATTCCCAATTTAAAATATACGAGCAAACGAGTATTGGAGATTGACGATTCATGTATCACCATGACTTTTCAATCCTCAATATAAAATATACAAGAAAATGAGTATTGGAGGTTGACAATTCATGTATCACCATGACTTTTCAAGTCTCCAACCTCAGAACATAATCGTAAATGGAAATTGAAAATCAACTATTCATGTATCACCATGACTTTTCGGATTTTCAAATCCAACAAACGAATATGTAAGTAAAAATCAATAAAAATCGAAATTCAACAAAAATCGAAATATCGCGGAATAAAACATAAAATCATATACTGCGCAAGCGCGAGCATATTCATAAATAACGAGTAATTAACAATAAGCGCGCAAACATGAGATTTCTCTCATGCGCGAGAAGGGACTCTTAGGTATTCTAGGCCGTTACGTCTAACCACCTATCCTAAAGTCAACGAGCTCTGATACCAATCTGTAACACCCCGACCAAAGGCGGATTATACATCGGGGCGCCACATATTGTTTCATTACTCGTGACACTATTTGGGTGTCAATATTTAATAAATACATTCATTCGCGCACGCTCAAAGTAAACACAAGATAACATAAATCAACATAAATCAATATATTATAAGGCAAAATATTCGAACAACAATAACTTGTCTTGATACATTTTAATCTAGGTCCAAAAGTAAAAACGTCCTACGTGTCCACAAGCTCCAAATGTAGCTACAGCAAACCTGAACATGTGTTAAAATAAACGTCAAACACTTGCGTGTTGGTGAGAAATCAAGTTTAATACAATACATAGGTAACAATAAATCTGCGCGCAACATGTGTATGTCTGGTTTTCAACAAGGGTGTAATCTGATCGGGACCAACTCTAAGATTCATAGACTGCCAGTGCTCACAATTGAGCTCACAAACAAGAAAGACTGTGCAAGTGTAAACAAAAGAGAAAATCGTAAACGATAGTTCTCCCGTGTTCATCTAATGGTACCATGAGAACTGCGGAATAGACCGACAAGACGGTTAATGATCCACACATACAAATAAACAGCCAAGTCTACGTCCTCAACACATGGGATACTGCGCGACTAAAGTTCATAAACAGTTTAAGACTCTAAGTTTGTATGAACACATGAACATCCCAAAACGTTAAAAGCAAAAAGGGATTAGGTACGAGATTACTCACTTGATAATCGGTGTGAAGAAAGACAAAGCAAGAACCAAACTCTTAGCAAGCAAAGTTAACCTATATTTAAAGATTATTGTTTTAATGATTGGTTTTAAGTCTTGATTATAAGTTAGCATAATTAGTAAGTAAGTTATTATATATAATATATATATTACCGGAAAAGCAGGGCAGAACAGGGAGGAAGACGGAGGCAGAGAGGAAGACGGCGGAGAGAGCAAGGAGGAGGTTAAATTAAGTGTTTGTGTGTGATGTGTTAGGAAAAAAATAAGATTATTATTTATAGGGAAACCCTAGGGAACACAATCCCTAGAAAAGGGGAAAAGATCTCAAAAAGCAAAAGATTCTAAAAGCAAAAGATATCAAAAGATATGGCAGCTGCAGGGGACAAGAGAAAGCTGACAGGGAACAGTAACAGGCATGGGCGGGTCAGATAAAGGTACTGGTCAAAGCATGGAAAAGCAGATCTCAAAAGATTATGTCAGTCACTTTTCCTGTCAACCAATGGGGTTGGTGCGCATGCTGCGCCGAAAGTAACTTTTCAGACATAAGATAGGTCAGGTCAACAGCACAGAAGATAAGACATCACAAAAGCAAACGGCTAGATTAAACAGAAGAAAACTCAAAGGGTTTAGCGCGAGAAGGCTGCGCGCGAGAAGGCTAAGGCGCGCCGCGGGAAGAATCACATTTTTAGCGCGCCGCGGGAAGAACTATAATTCTTCGCGCGTCGAGGGATGAACTACGATTCTTAGCGCACTGCGAGAAGAACTACAAATCCTTAGCGCGTCGCGGGAAGAACTACCGTTCTTAGCGCGCTGCGAGAAGAATTACAATTCTTAGCGCGCTGCGAGAAGAGTTCGCCTCGCGTATCGCAGGAACAACTGGTCTTCACGCAGGCTTCCTTGTAAGGAGTCTGGCGCGTGGAGCTGCGCAGGCAACCTTAGGCGGGAAGGAACAAAGGACAAGCAAAGAGTTAGAAGAAAAGAGGGAAACAAGGCTTAAGGGCGGGACGGCGACAAGAGGGAACAGAAGGCGGAAAGAGAGAAGAAGAGGGACGGGACGGCGGAAAGAAAGAGAGAGAAAGAGGCGGGAAGGAAAATATATTATTATTAAAAGTAAAATATAAGTATAAATAAATATTAAATCATAAAAGAAAGAGATCGGATCAGAGAAACGGGTACCTGGGTCGGGTCGGATCGGGCAGATGTCACAAAAACAATCATGGATATTTTATCGACCCAAACCTAAACTTAAGCATCAAAGTCTACCAGAATGGCCATTAGATACGATTAAGGTACAATTATGTTACTAACTAGCAAATAGCCCCCCACTACATGGTATACCCCCGTTATCAAGCAACACCCCAAAGTCCATCTCCATGGGTGAGTATGCACGAATTCATCTGTAGGGCTTACATGTGACGTGTCCTGTGTGGTCCGTTTCTTAATGGTAATGAGAAGCAAGCACGGGGACCCCACATGACTAACAGTGTGGATGATCAAGTCAGTAGTGTGATTGTACTTTAAAAGCACGTAATGATCATGTTTAATGATTTATAGTTGGCAGATAAACTATGGGTTTGCTCTTTGAGCTCTTTTAATATTCATAAATTCACTTAGGAGATATGAATACCCAGATGATATACCGCATAAAGACCTATGGTTTCCGAACCCTAGAACATCCCATCAATACAGGATTTAAGGTTATAAAACCATACACCTATGAAGCGTTAACCACTTAAACTAGAGGTATTTTCGTTATGTTTATATCATAAGCTATCTAGCATACTCTAACGTTAAGCCTATCAAAGCATCGTTCAATAGTCTATTCATATTTTAAAAAAAATTCTTTTGGTGATCAAATCTAACAAAAAGGCTTGAGTATTATTGGAATATATGGAACGATCACCGATAAGAGGGTCAATGAGTGATGGTGTGTTATGTGTGGGTAAAAAACCGAAAGCATGTTAAGGTTGACCAGAATTCTATGTTTTAGATATAATATTAAGTAATACTAATGCAAACCTCTAATAATGAGGGAATAGGGTACGATTTGGGACCTTGACTGAACCGGGTGTGTTGGTATGTTTGGTGGTTGAGTTTTGAAAGCAATTGTGGTTTGAAGTGTTGCTTGGGGATAAGCAACGTATAAGTGTGGGAATGTGACGAGTGACTCGTAGGGAAGCAGTTAAGCGAGTTAAAAGATATAAATGCATTGGCTTAACCAACTTAATTTCATGGAATTAGTTGACTATGGTTAATCATATGTTTGCAGGTAGGAGGAGATAGAGGATGAAATTACGAGAATGTGGGCGAAAACGGCGAAGAAAACGTAGTTGAAACGAGAAAGATATGAAGAAAACAAGAAAATCAGCAAAAGCTCCACCATGGCCCACGGTGTTGACTGTGGACCACGGTCAACCCAGCCCCAATCGAATAGTTTTCACCGTACTGTGGTCATCCTATGCACCATAGATGGACCGTGGCTACGGTCCGACTCATAACAGCTGAGTTTGGGCCACTTTGTAGGACGTTTTTGGGTGTCTTTTCAGATATATCTTTCAATTGGGACGACCCTAGGGCGATTTGTGGAGTCCAAAACATTGTTTTTGGTGATTCTAATTATTATATTGAGTGTTTGATTCTTATGATTAAGACAATTGAAGCTATGATGATTCATCTAACCATGAGTGACTAATTTCCTTGGTATTTCTCTTGGGATGTAAGGTTAATTGCAAGACACTTTATGTTATTTGTTCTTGAATTTGGATTGATTGTCTAATTGTTATGTTAGTATGATCATGATGTTTATGTGATTGTTTGTAGTTTGCCTATATTGTTTAAACCTAGTTTTGAATCACACGTTCTTGGTGTCATTGACAATTGAGATTAAGTGAAAAGAATTAGGTAGCGTTTGGTATGCAGGAATAATAGTAGGAATGGAATGATTCATTACGTGGGAATGAAAAAAGTGGTGTTTGGTTGCTCAATGGAATGGAATCATCCATTACACATGGAATCCCATTCCATCAAACCATTCCTTCCCACCCCCCCTTCTTTTTTTTCATTCCATTCCTCATTCACCCTACTTTCTCAACAACACCACCACCTAACAACACCACCACAACTACTATCGGCACCACCACCAACTCCGTCGACACCACCAACACCGTTGCCACCACCATCGCCACCGCCACCCACCATTTTCATCGTCGGAGCTACCACCGTTGCCATTTTAAGTTTTTTTTTCCCTGGTTTGGGGTTAAAAAATATTTTGAGATAGGAGTGTTTTTATTATTCCTATTTCATTTCTACAATTTTTTTGGATGCCAAACAATACAAATTAATAATTGATTTCATTCCCATATGTTAACCAAACAAGGAAAAGGAATGATAATGATCTATTTCATTCCCTTGTCCATTCCATTCCTTTTCCCATTCCATTCCCCCTTCATTCCATTACCTCCAACCAAACATACCCTTAGGGTTAACATTATTGATAGATTGTTAAGTAACAACCTCGCGTTCTAGGAATCCGAGTACTTAGTTCTTGATTAATCACAAACAAGTGCATTTACACAAAACCAAGATAATATGGTTTATCCATTGAATGTTAACATAAGTGTTGAGTAATAACTCGAACCCCGAGAGAAATGCTCGTTTAATCAATTGTTTACAAATTCCGTTTAGTTTATTGTAGTTCACAAAAATCAAATCAAAACCAACTTGGAAATTACTTTGTGTCATTTACATTTATATTAGTTTAATTGTTAAGCTACATATTTAACACATATTCCACAAACTCCTTGTGTTTGACACCCACTTACTGCTATCTATTTAGTTGTAATTGGTTTATTTTTGAGTGAGTCTTCGACCTCACGTCAAATACGCCCTAAACCTTTTACAAACTCTTTTAGAGTCAGAATGTTTGCATAGGATCTATGAATTCTTAAAACCTTGTGTTATAATAATAAGAAATTGACACTTTGATTAATAGTATACATGTGTCGAATCCATTCATACATGGTGTCTCGGATTTACCCGGGGTCATGCATATCACTATACGCCTCTGGAAGTCCACTGGGATGTTCAGAGAAATGATATTGTGTATATGTTTTAATTGTACATGTACTTAGGGTAAATCAGCCCCAATTAAGTTGGGTTCTTAATGAGTAGTCACAAAGGTATTATTATTGATTATACAGTGGTATTGAAAAGATTTTACAACATGGTCAGCGTCATTCACCGGCTGTGTGTTGACGTATTCCCCCCCCCCCCCCCAATTTTAAGGAAACAGATTTAGCACATATAGCAAGGAATTAGAGTTACTCATGGAATAGACACTCGCTACATGGGAGATGACTTAGTTTTTAATTATTAAAATATTGTGAACAAGATCAAACAAGGTGTGCAAATCAAACACTTGGATATTTATTATCCGAGAGGTTTTCAAAGTAAATTAATATTTTATTATAACCAAGCATTCCGCTAAATAACCCGCAACTCTGATATATTTACAAAACATATACCAACTAGCGGGTGTCACGCCTAGGCCCTGTGTCAAAGTGTGACACATCCTGTTAATAGTTTATGATTAGTGGGTACCCTGGAACCCAAAAACATCTAGAATGATTACTCTTCCTACAGCAGTCCAACATAAAGGAGGAGGAGTGTCTTATATTCCATGTTTAACAAGATCCCCAAACTCAACAAATTCAATCTTCATGTTGTTTAATAACAAAGGACATAGCATCCTCTTTTGCAGACTTGGGTCAGTGACAATAACAAACAATTTGATAGAATGGAATGAGGTTTCTTATGAGAATGACATTTTTGCCCTTGATAGTAATATTGGTTTGTTTACTCCAACCGTAGTTAATGAGAGAGTTTATGCTATAGAAAAAGGGTTTATGGATGAATACATGGTAGAGGTTTTACTTAAAGAAAATGTGATAAGAATTGAGGATGTCACTACACTTCTAGTGACAAGAGTGAAAATGAAAATAAGCCAAATATGAGGGAGAATATGCTAAATAAAGAGAGTATGCCAACTCATCTGGTGGTTTATGAGAATGAGGCTTAGAGGCCTCAGGTTCTGCCACATATAAAGTATCCTATTCTTGTTCATGATCATCAGAATGATTTAACAAGTAAATTTGACTACTTTAGATCATTTTTGAAAGAGAGTTTGAATGACTTGTACAACCCGCAAGTGTTTTGTAGTGATGGAGGTAGAAAAGTGGGCCTTGTAGTCATCCACAAATTTGACATGGATTGCAATACTTGGCGCTGATAGAAGACTTGGAGAAAAGCACTTTCATGCTAAAGTTCTCCACTATTGAGAGTGAGTCTTATACCTTATTTTACAAGAGTGAAGCCCCATCAAAGATGTCTGGCAATGTTTATGTTATTGCACCTGGTGGGATGAAGTATGATCTCTTCATATACAATTTGAAGAATAGGAGGCTTAAAAGACAAATAAACGAATATATTCCCGTCATGGTCAGCCACCACGACAATGGCCGGAATCCGAAAGTGAACGAAAAGTATTTACGTTTTGCAACCGAACTCTTTTGTATGGATAGATCGGGTCGTTAGAAGTCCTAAAATATCTTTTTCATGGAAAAGCCCTAAAATTGACCCTCGATAGAAAACCTTTTTTCGCTAGAAATTCCTATTTTTAGCCCGAGATCTTCACCTTTCGAACTAAACCTCTTTGTAGCTTCAGAACGGACCCCTAGGAACCCCATTTTAACCTCAGATAATGAAACCCTTAATTTCTTAGGTCGCCAGAAAAGTAAGTGCCAGATTCCTTTTTTTTTCCCAAAAATTACGACCTAGGTTTCTCCCTCCGTATTTTCGGCTTGAATATACAATCTCGACCCTCAATCACTCATTGTAGTTAGAGATCGCCGCCGGAACTCACCCCACCACCACCACTATCTTGAATCGCGCTCGCTAAAGCTTTACACTACCACCAACTAGTGTTGTGTTGCTGGGTTATAGCACCAGCGCCGCCGCATGGCCTATGGTCACGGTCTTCTATTTAGATCTCTCTTTCGTTGATGATCTTTGAGTGTGAACACACACTTTGTGTATTTTTATAATCTTTCAACATAATGGGTGAATCCCTAACCCTCCCTTTAATAGGGTGGAAGGGTACTCCCCTTAGCCACAACTAGTCGCACCATTAAGGCACTAACCAATCCGAATGTATCATTTCATTTAAACCATGTTCAACTCAAATATGTAAATTCAAACGAAGTAATATTTGAAATAAAATTACTTTTGTACCGTAAAGTATATCGAGTACCGGTACCATATAAACACTGTACCGTTTTCATAACGAATCAAACCGATATCGACGGGACATAATCAGTATCAGTACTAATATTCCTTTTTTTGGTTTGTTATCTACAATTTATGAACCTTTATTAAAAACAAAATTATATTCAAACTAAGGTGTTTTTTTACCGAGTCGAAGTGCCAAACCAATACAGGACAAACAACATGTACGTTTCGAAATAAACTTTAATTCACACCAAACATTACTAGTTATACAGAACATTAGACGAAACTGATATTACAAATTGTTTTATATTATATTGTTTGTGGGTATACTATAAACAAAATTATCTGTAAAGTTCATTGCCTTATTTGATATATAAAGTTGCGAATAAAATTATCCGAAAACAAATATTTTTGAATGGTTCAACGTGAAATTCATTCCTTTAATAAAACGTAAGAAAATGTACTATTTTTTTTTTTCATTTAGTTAACGAACGAATATGGACATATTTATCTTACATTTAATTGCGTTCGTTTATAAAAAAACCTAACGTTATGTA
>NW_027506415.1:0-98602 GCF_021521415.1 Bidens hawaiensis | reverse complement strand
TACAGCATTCACAATGGTGGATTAGGAAAAAATAAACTAAACACGTCACATCAGCTGCCACATCAGATTTCCACTCATTCATTTTTAAACACCAAAAATTCTCATTTTTTCTCCAACATTACATCCACTTTTAAACCCCTTTATAGCACAAATCACCCACTTCTAAATTTTCTTTCTATAAACAAAAACATTTTTATAAACTAGAATACTTTTATTTAAGTATATTATTTTTTATTACATTTTATTTAAAAATAAAATAAGTTCTAGTAAATAAATTTACATAAATATAGAAGTCATATAAAGAAAAATTTAAAATTATATAAATATAGTAATTAAACAACCGCACACAAACATAAACTAAAAAAGTTACATAAACTAATTTCAAAAAATCTACCTCACTCAAACCGACTATTGTTTAATAGACCATATATGCTCCACTAAATCATTTCAAGCGCATGATGAACTTCGTTGTTACGTATATTCCTGAATCTTGCCAAATGTTCTTTAAAAAATGCTTATTGTTGCTATGAAATTGATAAAAAAAATAATATTATTTTATTAAAGATTTTAGCGTTTGAAAGTAAAAGCAAATAAAAAAAATTATAATTTAATTGAAAAAGGAAGATAATTAAAGTGATTGTTAGAATTGGTTTTAAAATTTAAATGAAAATTAATTACATTAGGCTCACGTATCATGTTTAGTTGTGAATATGTTCTAAATTAAACATCACCTTCATTGTTCATTTATTGAGTTCAGAATTCTGAACCCTACACTAGAGATGCTCTTAATAAGTAATGTTGAAACCATGAATTAAACTGCCTAGTTGCAGACACGTGTGTAAGAAAAGCATGATAAAAAGCATGATCAACATACGTGTATAAAAGGCTTGTTTTTGATGCAAAAGAGAGTGCACATTTGATGAATAGAAGGATTTGAGAGAGGAATAATATTTGGCTTTTAACAATAATAATAATAATAATATGTCCATCTCTCTCTAACGTCGTTCTCCGGCGATCAAATCAGGGAACTCACCGTCATTCCCTAAAATCTTTAAAACCCACTTCAATCATCCAAAACCCGGATCAAATTTCACATATTTCCTCAAAATTAAAGGCAATTTCACATTTATTTTTATTAATTTCATCATGCTTTCTTATAAACATGTTTGTACTCATTAAAATCCATTAAATTGCCCTAGACCCAACACTAGTTTAATTAATTTCACTTCCTAATTTGTTATGGTTCAGTGTCAGTTAAGAGGATCTTTTAGTATTATTAATGATTGTTCGTTTAGGGTTAGTGAATTTGATCTGCTTCCTAGGGGTTCACATGTTCGTTTGTAGGGTTTTTTAGGAGATGATTATAAAATTTGACATATGGGTTTGTTATATCTGATGATCATTTGAATACCATTACTTCTAAAAAAGATAGCTTTACTGTTAATTTGATGAGTTATGTTGGTTGGGATCAAATGAATGTTGTTTCTATATGGGATACTGAAGTGGGTTCTTATTTCGGGCATCCGAAATGTTTGATAACTGTAAGGTGTTATTGGATACGTATAGATTAAGATGGACTTTGAATGAACATGATAATGTGATTAATATTCGGTTAGAGGGTGATATCGGAATTGAAAACTATATGGCATTCGGGTGGACGGAGCTTGATCGGGAGTATGAACATATGCCTAACGCTGAGGTGGTGGTGACGGGTTTTCCGAAGAGGCTGTGCCTTTTGCTAATGGTTATTATATTACAAAATATAGTGAGTGTATAAAGAATGAGGATGGTACGGTTGAGCGTGTTTGTCTTGACACAATGTATAATGTTTCCAATTCGGTTGACTCGCTGAATAATACTCGGTAAGTTTATGCGCATAGGAAAGAAGGGGCTTCGTTTATTCAATTTCAAAGACCGTTAAAACTCAATAGACAATAAGTATGATTGGGATATTAATGTTACACCCAAACAAAACCAGCATCTGAGCTTTGGGTTTGATTAAACCACCCTTTTCAATTTGATCGTATTACCTTTTACAAAACCATGGTAAAACTTACAGGCACGTGC
This sequence comes from Bidens hawaiensis, assembly GCF_021521415.1. Taxonomy (NCBI): domain Eukaryota; kingdom Viridiplantae; phylum Streptophyta; class Magnoliopsida; order Asterales; family Asteraceae; genus Bidens; species Bidens hawaiensis. The sequence goes on along the minus strand of NW_027506415.1, from coordinate 96,535 downwards.
ACATTAACATTTCTAAACGGGTTAACAATTGTGTCAGCCCGCTAGATGCAGAAGATAAAGAGGATCAAGATTTGGTAATCGCAGAAAAGAAAGAACCGATCGCTGTCACCTTCGGTTTCTGCTTTGCGTTATCCGAAACCACCAAACCTATCAAAGGTTTTGTATTTAAACAAGAAAGAATCACCTATTTTGCGAGTAGAACGAGGTGTGCCTGTAACGTTCTCGATACAAGCAGGTCATGATGTGGCGATTTACATCACATCTGACCCGCTTGGCAGGATTGCGACTTATAGAGGACATGTCAAAAATAGTTTTCGCAAGAGGGTCGGAAGCGCAAGGAGTGCAGTCAAGTCCTAGGGAGTTGATGTGGGCCCAGGACTGAAACACCCCTGATCAAGTTTATTCTCAAATCAGTTTTTACCAAAAAAACATGTTGGCGGGCTGAAGTTGTTGACAGGGTTTAACCTATATGTATTAAAACAACATTTTGCTAGACGATCTACAAGTTAATTTCTTTTGGACATTATCAGATGAGTCGACATCCATAGCGGCTCGTGGTGAGAAGAAAATTGGATATCTTGTGATTGGGTTCGAGTCAGAAATGGAGAATAGTTTCGTGTATGTTGGCTGGGCCGATGTTATTGGTACGGGTCAAGTCAATACGTATTGGATAGACGGAATGAATGCACAAAGTCTTAACCTGACCAAGGGGATTTTGGCATATGTTAAATGCATATTGAAAATGGTGTCATCACACTGGAGTTTACCCGCCCATTGGATTCAGGTTCTAACTATAAAGAACGAAAAAAGTGTAATAACATTATTGAGCTGCCAACTCCTCTCAAAGTCAGGGTCGGCTCAACATCTTCAAAGGCCTAAAACTAAGTAAAATGTCGAGGCGTTTGTTTCTTTTGTTTATGCATATATCACCACAGAGTATCAAAGAATTAGGAAATATGGATGATATGCAGTGATTATAGATACGAGACAATCCTTCTTAGTTTGTGGCTCATCAATGAGTTACTACTTCTAAAAAAACTCTACTTTCAAAAACCATAATGTATAACCCCAATTTAGGATTCAGACCCTATAAAACTGGAGGCGTAAAGTCGTTGTCTCATTTAGCTTACCTACGAGACGACACTGCTCAAAGTGAAAGTGGTTTGGGCCATGGGGGCAAAGTGGTCATCTGATCATTTGATCGAAAGTAACATGCATTCGATAAAAGTAATAATTTGGTATTGGTTTCGCTTATTCGAGGGTCAGCTGAAGTCGAGGAGGATATAAGGCCCATGTTAGCGGTTCATGGGTTCATGATGTTTCTTGCTTGGGCCATATTTCTTTCGAGTGGGATTCTGGTTGCCCGGTTCACAAAACATTTGCTGGGTGACATATGGTTTAAAGTTCATGTCTACTTACAATCATGTTTCTCGGAATTCTTTTTGCGGTTACTGAGCTTCACGTTTTTTATCTCAGCTCATTGCATGTCAAATTTGGATTCTTGACGATTCTCATGGGTTGCTTGCAGCCCGTTAACGCGTACTTCTGGCCTAAGGGGGGCTCATTAAGGAAAATGGTAGTTTGGGAATACATTCCCACTTATGTTGGAATGCTTTATATTCTTTTCGGGATTGCTGCTTTGTTTACTAGATTGAAGCATATAGGAGAACGATACAACGATGAAATTACCCTTGGGTTAAGATGGGTGTTGATAGTTTGGGTATTGTTAGGCGGTCTTGCGTTTTTATGTTTAGAATATAATAAAAGGCGGAGACGGGAGACGATTACACATGGCAATTGGGTTTTAGGTAATTCGGAAGACGAGGATGCGGATCTTTTAAGATCAAATGGGAAAACATTTCAGTTATGTTTGATAGACGGGGAGGTCACATGGACGCAGTGTCGGGCGAGAGGTGCATGGTTATCTAAAAGTCAAGTTGTTTTCAAGATTTGGTGGCCCATTATTATATGGTTTTCATTTTTTTATATCAACGATGTTGGCCCGGTTATCAGTTTTGATCTTGATTGCTTCTTGTGTGTGTAATTAACATATTTGTAGGTTCTTGTGGGATACCACAAAAAACCATACACAGTAAATCTCATAAATAGGCAAAGCTATCAGTAGGGTATAGGGAGAGTGTGATGCAGGCAAACCTTGCCTCTATCCCTGGGGAACAAAGGCTGCTTCAAGTGAGACCCCCGAGGTTCTTGATTGGTAATGATATTTTTATATACTTTTGTTACAGTTAATAACCTATAGCTCTGCTGTCGGTGGGATTTTACTGGGTATGATTGATTGATTGATTGATTGATTTTGTTACAGTTAATACATTTGCTATATTCATCAACAATTAATATATTTGCAAGTCCTTCTCTATGCTTAAAGAACCCCTTTTTTGTATTTTTAAATTTGAAATAGTTTGTTAAACAAAGATACTGTGAATTATATAGATATCGTAATTTGTAAACATGTTTACTAAACATAAAGCATATATCAAGTTAACCATGCTTGTGAAGCTGTTCTTGAAATAGCCCAATCTAAATCCTGGCCCAAGGCCCAAAAGAAATACCCACCTAGGGCCTGTTTTCGTGCATAATGGACCTTGGATTTAATTGACTCAATATCATCATATGACACCCATGAGTCTCCTGCATAAGAATAATAGGAAATCCTTGTGTTATCAAACACAATTGTTGCATTTTTCTCTCTATTGAAATCAATAACTTGAGAGTAGACAAATAGGCCACTTCCTGGTCCTGTGCCGGTGGCGGGTGCTCCAACGGTATTGTTATTCGGGTTTTCGAGTGACCATGTCGGGCCATAAAGTGGTAGGCCCATGACTATCTTTTTAGAAGACATGCCTCCTTGAATCCATGACCTGATACCGAAATTTGTGCTGAGATTCGTGTACGGGTCATGCAAAGCTGAATGAAGCCCCGTGAAGTTTTCCCAAGAACCGTGATAATCGAAACACATCGGGCTAATCCAATCAACATATTGACTTATTGCTTGGATTGGGTATGACCGAGGCCCACCATTGAAAGAAATGTTGGACACATAATAGACGGCCGATGTCAATACGAAGCGGGCCTTGTTAGTGATATTGGCCTCGTATTCGAGTGCTTCGCGCCATTCCTTAAACAATAAACCAAGGTTTGACATGTCCGTTTCATTCGATGGAAACTCCCAATCTAGGTCAACCCCGTCAAAGTTGTATTCCCGTGCTACTTTTATTGTAGAATTAATAAAAGCGGCACGAAAATATGCTTGACTGGCCATTTGCGAGAATATACCAGGCAAAGCACCACCTCCACCGCCCCCAATGGATAAGATTGTCTTGACACGCGGATTCCAGCTACTCGATGCATTTGAAAACTGAAGTAGATTATTAGCATCATCCGATGTGATGTCAAGTGCGTATGTTGTAGGAGATGGTAGGACAAACGCATAGTAAATGTGTGAGAAGTATGACGTGTCAATGGATGATGCGGGGTATCCAGTGAATGACGGCCAATAAGCAGCTCGGATCCCTTGTGGTTGAAGCAACCCGCCAATCGATGAGGGTGCGGGAACATGATGTTTTAATGCAAGTGCAAAGGAGATGGTGTCACCATGATTAAAGGAAAAGGTGAAGATGTTTAAGAAAAAGAGGAAAGTGATGGACATGGTTGTTTGCTTCATCTCTGGTTGAAGAAACACTAAGTGAACCCTGGACAGATTATAGATAATCTGGAGGTTAAGTAATGTTTCCCACGGATGAGATCTAGCTGAGAAGGTTGTTCTTCAGGAGACCTGCAAAACAGACACCGTAAGCTCGTCACTGAGAAGGGGGGGTTCCTCCCTGTGACCACCCTCCGGCGTGAGAATCAGACTAGGTTGCTCTGAATATATAAGAGTATATTAAGAGATTGCTAGATAAGATTGAGATATCAGATGATCTTACCATTCCAAGATGTTGGAGTATTTATAGCCGAAGGTAGGTTTCCTAGAAGGTACAGCCGGCTGAATAGTATTCCTGTTCTACCAACAGTGGACTATGCACAGGCCATACTGGTTGGTGGATAGGTTACGGCCAACAGTAACAAAGTCGGCTGCACTATTCCACCAACTGTAGATTATGCACGTCCCACCTACTGTGGATTATACGCAGGCCATGCTGGTTGGTGAATAGGTTACGGCCAACAGTAACACTATTCTACCAACTGTAGGCTGCGCATGCCCCTCAGTAAGAGTTGGTGAGTAGGCAGCGGCTAATAGTGACAAACAGTACTAGAGGGTGCTCCTCCTCGTACTGTTGTCGGTGAGCTGTCACCCTGTGATTGGCTCATGGGCTGTTCTGGTCAGATTGTCTGTCCTATCCATACCTTGGTAGGTATAGTACAAAAGATCTTTCAGAATCATACGGACTGGCTCATTTTGGCGGGATTGTTCCCGCCTTGCTCATTCCTTCATGTGACTACTGAAGTAGCTATTGTCTTGTGCGTGTAGCCCTGCTGTCTGCGGGTAGCCTTCCCTGATGGCTTGTATCCGCAACTGCGGGAACAGGCGGGGTACTTCACCATTGGGAGGCTTTCCCTGCGTGTACAGCTTGCGTACTGCGCGTAAGGTTCTCTGAGCATGGTGGGTCCTGCGGGAGCAGATGGCCTTTGCGCAGACGTCCCTGTTCAAGGTGAGTCTTGCGGGACCAACTGGGCTCTGCTGGGACCTACCTCTTCAAGTCCCCCCAGTCCAATGTTCTTCTCATGAATGTTTAATAAAGTGAGGTGAACTTTTGGACTTTAAGCAAGGGGTTTTGAAAAAGGTTTTTAGTTTTAAGGTTCTCCGTGGGGATTCTTCCCGCGGGTTTCCTAATGTCACTTGCAAAAATTCCCGATTTTTTTGCTTGATCTTTGGGTATGATGCGGGTAGGTATGTAACCTCCTCGCAAGTCAGGAGCTTTGAGTCCCACTTGTGTGGATTCTCCCTGAGGTTTTGGTAGTTTTGAACATAGTGATCAATTATGTTAAAACCACCAATTCCATCCTGGAGCCTCAAACAATGTAGTTCTCGACGTTCCCGCTATGCGGGGATGTTATTTCCGTTTCCGCAAGCATTGCCCAGAAGATTCTTCTTGGTTTCAATTCCCTGCGGAGCGCTAGGTATGTGAAGGGTTTTGCCTTAACACTGTACCCGCGCTCGTCTTACGGTTACTTTACTTTCAAGGTACACCTGGCGTCAATTCCCTGCGGGTGCTAGGTATGTGAAGGGTTTTGCCTTAACACTGTACCCGCACCCGTCTTATAGTTACTTTGTTGCCGGGGTATTCTTGGCTTCAATTCCCTGCGGGTGCTAGGTATGTGAAGGGTTTTGCCTTAACACTGTACCCGCATCCGTCTTATGGTTATTTGGTTGCCAAGTTATTCTTGGCTTCAATTCCCTGCGGGTGCTAGGTATGTGAAGGGTTTTGCCTTAACACTGTACCCGCATCCGTCTTACGGTTACTTGGTTGCCAAGGTAAGGGGTATTTTCCCGCTTACTTTTGAATCTTTTTTGAATTTTGAATTTCGAAATTCGAAGAGTTGGTGGAAAGATAGGAACAGTCCAAACATCTGAAACGTCGTGCGACGGTTTCTTCTGACTGTGTCAGGACGTGCAGGAAGTTATGGTGACGTGACAGTACATGGTCATTCCAGACGCTTTTTCAGGCGCGTGGGCGCGATTTTTCGGGCGCGTGGCCGCGAAATTAGTGGTACGCGTCCTGTCAACAGCTGTTGCCAGCCTGCTTTTTGCCACGTGTCATAGTTTCATTGCACCTTCGATTTCTCTCTCCTCCGCATTAAATTCATCGCATTAATTGCGATTAGTATATAAAGGGGGAGAGGGCACTTTGCAATCCACACCTTCACCCTTCTCTTCTTCTTCTTAGCGATTTCCGGCAAATACTCCCCTTTTCAGGCAAGCATTTTCCCGAAATCGCTCTTTCTGCAAAATGTCTTCTCGTGATCTTGAGTCTTCGGCCGATGATAAGAGTACTGCTGGTGAGTGCCAGTGTGCTCTGCCCGGCGATCAGTACCGGTATGTTGTTAGGAAGTTCATGCTCGATCCTTTCGAGCCTGAGTTTCCTGAACCCCATCAGACCGTGTACGATGCCCCCAGAGGCAAGATCGGGGTTTATGCAGCATTCTTTGTCTATGGGAATCTTAGGTTCCCATTGACAAAGTTTGTTTACCGTGTCCTTGAGAGGCATGGTGTTCATCTGACCGAGTTGCACCCCATGGCGATCGCCAAGATTCGCCATTTCGAGTGGGTGTGCCGGATTCTGGGCATTGAGCCCTATGTGGACCGCCTGATGACCTTCTATACTTGGAGGTGCATCCAGGGGTGGTACACCCTGACAACCCGGATCAAGGGTTTGAAGATTTGCGCGACCGAGCGCAGTCTCCGATCGTGGAAGCGGGAGTTCTTCTACATTTCTGCCCGCGCCATCCCCATTGCCTTGAAGATTAAAAATGGCCAAGCAATTCTGAGCCACCACGCCACCAACTACCAGGAGGCGGAATGGTTTGCGAAGATATCCCGGGTCCAATCTCCGGTTTACCGGTTTGCGGAGTCCGGGATGGTGATGCTGGGGATGAGCCGGGTATGGAAGGAGGCGTCTCAGGTTCCCATCCTTCTCGAATACGGTTTGAACTCTACTCCTTATGGTATGTCTTGTCTTTCTTGCTGATATGAGTTTGTCTTCTAACTGTTTCTTTTCTTTCAGAGGGGAACGATTTGGAGTCGCTCCTGTACCCGCGGGAAGCTGACGGTCCCGTGTGGGTGGGTACTCGTGCTCTTGACGAGAACGAGTTGCCCATCCTGGAGCAAACAGCGGATCGGTTTGTGGAGGTCTATCCGCTGGGCCACGAGATCCTGAGCCACCGGCGGCCAGGTAAGGCGTTATTCTCTCCTCCACCCCTCAGTGCTGTACCCGCTGCTGGAATTCCTGACATCCTGTCTTCTTCTGAGGAATCCGCAGATGGTCCTCCGTTAGTGCGGAAGAAGAGGGCTGCCGGCGGGAAAGGGAAGGAGAAGGCGGCCTCCACAGCCGATCCAGTGCTCCTATCTGACACTGAGTCAGATAGTGAAGAGGTGGCGGGGAACCCCGGTGGTGAGAAGACCACTGTTCCGGAGGCTACGACTGTTACCTCCGGAGAACCAATGACGACGACGGTGACCGGCATCAAGAGACCGGCTCCATCGGGTTCGTCCCCGCCCGTCCGTACGTTCAAGCTCAAGAAAAAACCCGTAAGTACAACTTTCTCTTAGCTTTTATCTTCGTAGTTTAATCCTTGTCTTTTAACACTTTTCTTCTTTACGCAGGCGTGGATGTTGGCGCATTCCAGGGTCAGGGGCCGAGTATTACCTCTCCGCTGATGACGGTAGGCTTGGTCAGCCTACCTGAGGCGTTGACCCAGGCGCCTGCGCCTGCTTCCGCTGGTTCAGTTGCTCACTCCTTTGAGCCGACTGTTCCAGCCGAGATGACGTCGCCGCCGGTGGTAAGTGCGATTTTTACAGCATCTTTCACCGAGCCGGCGGTTACGATTGCCGCAGATTCTGCGGCGGCGACCGCGACGGCGACCACGGCGGCCGCTACTATGCCTCCGCCACCGGCAACGACGGCCGGCCCATCAGGTACGCGTGGGGCTTCTCGCATCTCTCCGCCACCTTCCCATCTGCCTGACCTCTTGGATGGATTTCCATTGGGTTCAGGTGATGGGTTCGGCGGCTATCGGCCTGTAATTGACCCTACAGGTGCGTAGGGTTCTTTTGGCCCATTTTTCTACATATATTTTTTATCATCTTTTCCTAACTGCTTTTTGTTTTCTGCAGTGTCGGATTCCAATGAAGTGTATGTTCCGCGATGGAACATACGCCGAGGAACAACCCTTCGTACCCCTGTGGAGTGCGTGGAATGGGCTCGCCACGCTGCTCCCCATGGTGCATTGGGGGAAGCCATGGCTAGCTACCAGGAGGGTAGGCTAACCAACGAGCTTCGAGTTCTCCAAGCCCGGATGCAGCCGCACGTCGAGCTGCTTTGTCGTGAAAACGACAAGTTGAAAGCAGCTCGCGCCAAGGAAGTATCTCAAGCGCGGGCTCTTCGGGAGGAGAACCAAAAGCTGTCCGCAGCTGCTGCGGAGAAGGAGAAGGCCTTCAAGGCCCTCGAGGTTGAGGTTCAAGCGCGACTCGAGGCCCGCTCCAAGGCTGCCCAAGCTGTTAACGAACAGCTTCGGCTGGCTAAGGAGACTGCGAGGAACGCAACCGAGAGGGCCACCAAGGCTGAAGCCGTTGCTGAGCCTTTACGCGTGGAGAATGAGGAGCTCAAGGCCAAATTAGAGGCTCTCCAACGTGCTCATGATGCCTTGGCGATGGAAGATGCCAAGAAGCTCCAGGAGATCTTGGACCAGAAGGGCGTGCTTGACCATACTGAGCGGAAGCTTAAGGGCGTCGAAGAGGCTGCCGCAAAGGAAGTGCTACTTGCCAACCTTAACAAAAGCGAAGCCGAACGCGCCTGCACCCAAGCTCAAGCCGCCCTTAAAGAAGCTCTGGTTGCCAAGGAATGGCTTCTTCGAGAAGCGTTGTCTCAGGTATGTCTATCTTCATGTCTTCACGCTTTTCTTTGTAAATAAGGTGTTGACACTTGTATATTTTCTTATGTAGGTTGTGCATCGGGTCTTCTCAGAGACATCTTACGACGATGCAATGAGCGCAGCCCTCAACGCTTCTCACGAGGATGGGGAACGGGTCGGCTTCCTGCTTGGTCTAGGGTTTGTTGAGAAAGGCGTCCCGCCATCCAACTTCCCTTTGTACAATGTAGATACCGAAGCCATATATGACCAAGCAGTAAATCAATACGCCGCCTTCCCGCATCCGGTGGTGGAGAAGGTGAATGAAATTGCTGCTGCTGATGATGGGCTACCTATCCTTAAGGCTTACCTTGAACAGCCACGCTCTACTGACGGCGCTGGTCCAAGTGGAAGTGGCCCTGAAGCCTGATCCTGAAGATCCCTTCCCACTGCTAGGATAGATTTAGTTTGTATAGATTTACTTTCTTGTAGGCGGGTAGTTACCCGGCCATTCTTGTAACGAATATTTATGAAATGTAAATCTTTGCGCGGCTAAGACCGCTTGATTCATTGGATTCCTTGCTTTATAAACGTTATATGACTCACATACTTTAGTTTAAATTAGCAATTTTCCAAGTGTTTAGAATAAGTTAACCTTTGAACGTGGTAGATAGGTGTGAAGTTTTGCTTCCTCTTTCGTGATTGTGCGGGTAGGACCGTCACTTGCACGTAGTAGGATGGCTAAACTTTACCATCTGACCTGCGTGTAGGTTTACCTTATCTTTGAAGATAAGTTAACCTTTGAACGTGGTAAATAATAGGTGTGAAGTTTTGCTTCCTCTTTCGTGATTGCGCGGGTATGACCGTCACTTGCACTTAGTAGGATGGCTAAACTTTACCCATATCTGACCTGCGTGTAGGTTTTCCTCATCTTTGAGGATAAGTTAACCTTTGAACGTGGTAGATAATAGGTGTGAAGTTTTGCTTCCTCTTTCGTGATTGTGCGGGTATGACTGTCACTTGCACTTAGTAGGATGGCTAAACTTTACCCATATCTGACCTGCGTGTAGGTTTTCCTCATCTTTTTTTTTTTTTTTTTTTTTTTTTTTTTTTTTTTTTTTTTTTTAGGATAACCTTTGAACGTGGTAGATGATAGGTTGAAGTTTTGCTTCCTTGTTCGTGATTGTGCGGGTAAGACCGTCACTTGCACTTACAAGGATGGCTAAACTTTACTTACATCTGACCTGCGTGTAGGTTTCCCTTATTTTTAACGTTGTGTTTATGCGGGTTTTGCCGCCTTCCACACGTAACGACTTACTTCTTCCCGTTGATGCGGTAAATACCGGCACCAGTGGGAAGTTCATAAGTATAAAGGTAAACACATTATGAAAGGAGAATCATTTCCATTAGAAGTGGCTCTAGGCCTTTTATTTACAAGTTTTGGAATTGATCTACATATAACATTTGCGTAATTGAGCTCCATTCCATGTTCTTGGGATGGGAGTGCCATCGAGCCTTTCGAGCCGGTATGCGCCCTTTCCCAGGACTTCTTTGATAATGTATGGCCCTTCCCAGACCGGGGCCAGCTTTCCCGGGCGCTCTTGGTTTGAAGCCTCGTTGTTACGCAGTATATAGTCTCCTATATTGAAGTTGCAGAGTTTTACCCGCGTGTTGTAGTACTTTTGCATTTGTCGTTTGTAGTTCTCTTCACGCACTGCGGCTAAGTTTCTGCGTTCCTCGGTTAGCATAAGATCCAACCGTCTTTCCGCATCATTGTCTTCTGGCTGACTCAAGACCCTTGGTGAGGGTAGACCAATTTCGACCGGGACCATGGCTTCAGTGCCATAAGTGAGGCTGAACGGGGTTTCTCCCGTACTGGCCTTCTTCAGCGTTCTGTTTGCCCAAAGGACGTGCGGAAGCTCGTCCACCCAGCCGGATCTGTGTTCCGATAGTCTCTTCTTGATGCCTTCGACAATGCTCTTATTTGCTCTTTCCACCTCACCATTACCTTGCGGGTGTGCCACTGAGGTAAAGGTGTGGGTGATTTGAAGTTCTTTTAGCCACTGTTGTAGCTTCTTGTCAGCAAAGTTGGTGCCGTTATCGCTCACCAAATTCTGTGGAAGTCCAAAACGACAAATAATAAATTCCCAAATAAATTTTTTGATATGTTTCGCGGTTGTTTGGGCTAAAGGTTTTGCTTCTATCCACTTGGTGAAGTAGTCGATGGCTACCACTAGGAACTGAACATTTCCTGCTGCTGTAGGAAATGGGCCTGTCACATCGATGGCCCACTTCTGAAATGGCCATGAAGAAGTGACTGGAACCAGTTCATTCTTCGGGCGGTGCGTGTTGGGTGCGTAAAGCTGGCAAGACCTGCATTTTCTGATGTATGCCAGTGCATCCGTATGCATCCCCGGCCAAAAGTATCCCGCGTTGTTTAGCTTGGCTACAACAGCGCGGGGACCTGCGTGTACTCCACAGATGCCTTCGTGTACTTCCCTTAGGAGGTAGTCAGCATCTTGGTTGTCCACGCATCTTAAGAGTGGGCCAAGAAAGTTACGTCTGTAAAGGATTTCATTGACGAGTTGATAATTCAGTGCTTTACAGCGTAGTTTTCTTGCCTGTGTTTTTTACTCTGGTAGTGTTCCTGCTGCAAGGTAATTTATTATTGGTGTCATCCACGTTTCTGTACCGGTTTGGATGACACAAATTTCCTTGTGCGGGACTTATGGTGCTTCGAGGAGTTCAATGCGGATGTCCTTTCCCAAGTGGGTGAAGGCTAGTGATGCAAGCTTGCTTAACGCATCCGCAGATTTGTTTTCGCTGCGCTTGACGTGTATGACTTTACAATCATTAAAATCACGCATAAGGGTTTTTGCCTGGGCGAGGTACAGGGCCATTGTGTCGTTCACAGCCGTGTACGTCCCATTTATTTGGTTGGCCACCAGCATGGAATCCACGTGGGCTTCCAAGTTTTTCACTCCCATCTTACGCGCAATTCTCAATCCGGCCAAGAATGCTTCATATTCGGCTTCGTTATTCGTACTAGGAAAATCCAACCGAATAGCGTAAGTATATTCTTGGCCTGCTGGGTTGGTTAATTTTAACCCTGCGCCTGAACCCTCGTTACTGGCTGCTCCATCAGTGTAGAGTCGCCAGACATCATTGATGTCCTGTGCTGGGGAAGGTTGAGCCTCCTCCTGGCACTCTTTCTCCCGCGAAGCGGGGACTTCTGCAATAAAATCGGCCAGGACCTGGCCTTTTATGGCTGGTCTTGGCTTGTACTTAATTGAATATTCTCCCAATTCAATTGCCCATTTGGCTAGACGTCCCGATAATTCGGGTTTGCCTAGAACGTTTGAGAGTTTGAAGTTGGTGAGAATGGTGATTGGGTGGCCCTGGAAATATCGTCTTAACCTGCGTGAAGCGTGTATAAGTGCTAAGACCAATTTTTCGAGGGTAGAGTACCGGGTTTCTACGTCTGTTAGTACACGGCTAACATAATAGATTGGCATCTGGATGCCTTTTCGTTCTATTAGCAGGACTGCCCCGGTTGCTCTATCTGTTGCGGAAAGGTATAGAATTAACTCCTCTCCCGCTTGTGGTGCTGTAAGTGTTGGGAGTTCGATCAGGCGTGACCGAATCTCCTGAAAAGCTGCTTCCGCTTCTGGTGTCCAGCGGAAGTGCGTTTTCTTTAAGCAGTTTCTCAATGTTGACACGAAAGGAAACGACTTATCCGCATGGTTTGCCAAAAAGCGATTAAGTGCGACTAGTCGTCCATTCAGTGTCTGAGCCTGTTTGATGGTGGTAGGTGATTCCATTTTAACAATGGCTTCGACCTTTTCAGGGTTCGCTCTGAAGCCATCTTTAGTTACAATGACTCCCAAGAACTTCCCTTCTTCCATCCCAAATGAACACTTGCTCGGGTTGAGCTTCATGTTTATCTTTCTGAGTGTGTTGAAAGTTTCTTCAATGTCTTTCAACATCGCTTCTGGCTCGGGGCTTTTGATGACCAAATCATCCATATAGACTTCCAAGTTTCTCCCAATTTGGGCATGAAACTCTTTGTCCATCAGTCGTTGGTACGTGGACCCTGCATTCTTAAGTCCGAATGGCATCATTTTATAACAAAATGTTCCATCGAGCGTCCGAAATGCGGTTTTGTCCTGGTCATCTACGGCCATGTGGATTTGATGGTACCCCTTATACGCATCCAAGAAGCATTTAAGGCGAAATGGTGCCAACGAATCCACCTTAAGATCAATTTCTGGTAACGGATAACAATCTTTGGGGCATGCTTTGTTCAAATCTTTGAAATCTATGCACATGCGCCATTGTTTGTCATTCTTCAGTACCATTACGGGATTTGCAACCCATGTTTGATATCTACTAACGCGTACGATGCCTGCGTCAAGGAGTTCCTTGACTTGGGTTCTACACGCGTTAGTTTGTTCAGGCCCCATTACTCTGCGCTTTTGTACGACTGGCGTAACAGCCGGATCGCACTTGAGCTTATGCTCCGCCTTACTTCGGGGTACACCAGTCATGTCAGCTGGTGCCCACGCAAAGATGTCAGCGTTTTTCTGCAGTAAGCGTTTGAGTAGGGTGCGGGTGGGATCAACGATTGTTGGTCCAATGGTAACGGCCTGGTCGGGGTATTTGCCATTGAAGGCCCATTTTTCCGGTTCGGTGATGGTTGGTTTAGCCATTTTCGGTTTGGGTTTAGATGAGACAGATGCGATGCATACCTGGGGAATGCCAGTGATCATCGCTACACCCTCAGCTGTTGGCCATCCCATCATGCCGTGGACTGAAGATACCACGGCGTTGAATCTTGCCATCCCGTCTCTTCCGAATAGGATGTCGTACGTGTGGTGTGGCTTTCTCATCACGACAAAATCCACGTCTTCTGTGCGTGAATGATTCCCATCGGTAAGAGTAACGGGGAAAGATAGGATACCCAGGGGGGTTTCTGTACTGCCGTCAAACCCTTCCATTGAAGCGTAGACCGTTTCCAAGCGTTCTTTGTCTTCATCATCCAGCTTGTCAAAGAACTGCCTGTAAATCACTGTCGACGAAGCGCCGTTGTCAGCAAGAGTGCGGGAAGTGATGTAATGCCCCAGCTGGCTTTTGATGACGATGGGGCCTTCTTTGCTGGGGCCTCCTGGCACTCGCGGGAAGCGCACCTCAGCTTCCTTCCACGCGCATAGTTCTGTCATTCGTCTTTTTCTTCCTCTGACCTTGCCATGAACCATGTTGATGCTGATGTCGACGGGCTTTCGTCTGTTACCTCTGTACCGGTTGTCATTCCTTCCTCCCTTCTTGATTGATGCCACGAGATGTGCAAGTCTTCCATCCTTGACAAATGTCTCAACAATATCCTTCAAGGATGTGCACTCTTCAGTACCATGACCCTTTGTCCCGTGGAAATCACAGGATTTGCTTTGATCCGCATTAGGTTTCTGCCGGATCAATGGGGCTTTTGGCCATGGCAATTTTTCCGTTGCAAATATCTCAGTGACGCTCTTGGTGAGTGGCGTCCACCGGTGTTTTCGGTTTGAAGGGTGTGTGTTGTCCCTTCCGCCAACAAGAGGGCGAGAGCTGGATGAGGTGTCAAAGTTTATCCTTGACTGCCAAATACCTAGCCGCCTCTTTTTGTTCTGCCGGGCGGTTCTAACGTTGTTCTCCCTTGTCCTCTGCGTGTAGAGGTGTGTACTCTGGGGAAGATCTCTTCCCAGCTTCTTCTCCGTCTCGGCAAAGCGCTTGGCTGCCGTCATGATGGCATCCCATGTGGATGGCATGCCGTCCTTACCCGTCAATGTGCGGATAAGCTCTGGGTATTCGGCGCCCTGGATGAAAGCGGCGCGAACAAGATCTTCACTTATGTTGCCCAGACTCAGCTTCTTGGAGTTGAAGCGGGTGATGAAGTCTAGTAAAGATTCATCATCCTCTCTAACGCAGTTGAGGATCGTCCACTGCTCTTCAGTATACTTCCTCTGCTGGCTGAAGTGCTGGCTGAACTTGTTCTGAAAGTCCGCCCAGTCATATATGTGGTGGACCGGTAAACGATCGAACCATGCCCTGGCTGCTCCGACCAGAGTCATCTGGAACATGTAACACCACGTGGGTTCCGTCCAGTTACTGACGGTAGCCCCCGCAATGAACCTGTTCAAATGGTCGTCTGGGTCGGATAGACCATCATAAGTGCCAATGTTGGACATTTGTTTGGCACTTCTCGGGGCGATTGCTTCCGCAATGTCCCTTGCAAATTTTTACTTTCCTGCATTCGTAGCAGTTGGTCTAAAGGTTTTGGAGAAGTCACGCGGGTTTCTCTCCGCATTTGTTGATTTAAAGGCTTCCCCAAAATTCCTTTTTGGCTGGGAGTCCGTTTCCTTACGCTTCCCTTTCGCCTTATGGCGAGGGTTTGCGTCGGTATCGGACTCCTCCCTCTCGTCATCTGAGTACTCGCCCTCGCTGTTCATAATGAGGTGTTGGCGAGTACTGCCGAATTCGTCAGCCTGTTGAACTGAACGCAAGCGTTCGTCCAATTCAGCTTGGAACTCTTTCTGACGTGCTTCGGCCCACGCCTTCACTTGATCTAGTGTTTGGCGAGGGACCCTCGTTCGTTTTTCCAGCTGGGTATCGGTGAACCCCAGTGGAATATTTACTGCACTTGCCCCGGCTTGGGTAGTCGGGGTAGTGTTCGTAAGGATTGTATAACCGCCGGTGTTCCCCCCAGTTGCTGGGGTTGTTACCGGGGTTTCTTGGTTGGTTACTGGCCTTTGGACCGGAGTAACGTTAACCATTTCTTCAGAAAATTTGAAAAAACTAAATTAGTTCTGGCTTTTATGCACGGATGGCGCCAATGAAGAAACACTAAGTGAACCCTGGACAGATTATAGATAATCTGGGGGTTAAGTAATGTTTTCCACGGATGAGATCTAGCTGAGAAGGTTGTTCTTCAGGAGACCTGCAAAACAAACACCGTAAGCTCGTCACTGAGAAGGGGGGGTTCCTCCTTGTGACCACCCTCCGGCGTGAGAATCAGACTAGGTTGCTCTGAATATATAAGAGTATATTAAGAGATTGCTAGATAAGATTGAGATATCAGATGATCTTACCATTCCAAGATGTTGGAGTATTTATAGCCGAAGGTAGGTTTCCTAGAAGATACAGCCGGCTGAATAGTATTCCTGTTCTACCAACAGTGGACTATGCACAGGCCATACTGGTTGGTGGATAGGTTACGGCCAACAGTAACAAAGTCGGCTGCACTATTCCACCAACTGTAGATTATGCACGTCCCACCTACTGTGGATTATACGCAGGCCATGCTGGTTGGTGAATAGGTTACGGCCAACAGTAACACTATTCTACCAACTGTAGGCTGCGCATGCCCCTCAGTAAGAGTTGGTGAGTAGGCAGCGGCTAATAGTGACAAACAGTACTAGAGGGTGCTCCTCCTCGTACTGTTGTCGGTGAGCTGTCACCCTGTGATTGGCTCATGGGCTGTTCTGGTCAGATTGTCTGTCCTATCCATACCTTGGTAGGTATAGTACAAAAGATCTTTCAGAATCATACGGACTGGCTCATTTTGGCGGGATTGTTCCCGCCTTGCTCATTCCTTCATGTGACTACTGAAGTAGCTATTGTCTTGTGCGTGTAGCCCTGCTGTCTGCGGGTAGCCTTCCCTGATGGCTTGTATCCGCAACTGCGGGAACAGGCGGGGTACTTCACCATTGGGAGGCTTTCCCTGCGTGTACAGCTTGCGTACTGCGCGTAAGGTTCTCTGAGCATGGTGGGTCCTGCGGGAGCAGATGGCCTTTGCGCAGACGTCCCTGTTCAAGGTGAGTCTTGCGGGACCAACTGGGCTCTGCTGGGACCTACCTCTTCATGTATTATGCATTTATAGACTTGGTAAATATGTTTTTGTTTGCTTAGATATAATCATCAGTGTACGACGTCGTGTAGCTTGACAAGTTTTCCTAATGGACAAAAAAGAGAGATTCCAACGGCTTCTTACTTCATTTGTGTTCAAGAAGTTGGTGCCATTATTTGTGAACGTTGAACATTGAAATAAATGTGTTCTATAATACCAAATATATACTACAAACGAGTAGTCATGTATTTCACTTCTATGAAAATTGAATTCAAATGATAGCATGTTTTGTTAGACGATAAGTGGAATTGAAAATTGAATCTGTAAGAGTGTTTAGAATTTTTTAAAGTAAAGATTTCAACATTACTCTCATACTGTCGATAAATTCAGCCAAATGAATTAGAATTCCAATCAATTATCATCACTACCATGAACCTATTGCTGTCGTCGTTACCACCATCCTCATTGTTGAAGCACAATTGTCGCCGTCACACCATAACACTGCCACCACGAGAATCATCGATCTCAGTGTAGTCATCCCCGTCATCACCACAACTACCGTTAGGGTCGTTATTTGTTTTATACGGTAACCTTGGACGTTTTTATTAGTTTACCACAGATATTAGTTTTCGCCAATTTTTAAATCTTAAAAAGTGACATTACAGAGATTTTTAACAAAATTGTAAAGTTAATACGGTAAAACCATAAATATATTGCTAGGGCATTTACAATCTAATCCCTATGTTATATTCAACATGAAAACTTTTATCGAATTTTGCAATTCAAAAATATGGTATAGATATATGAATTGAATCTTGATTCTATATACATATATGGATTGCTATGTACTCTGACTTTTCATTTTATATACAAAATCGGATGTAGATAGATATGAAAGATAGGATATAAGGGTTTTATTAATGATGAACAAATTTTATGAATAAAGGTTTTCTTTTAGTTAATAAGGATTACAATGTGAATTCTCTTAGATCAAATTTATTGGTGACTTCATAAGAGGTCATGGCGCTATTCGAGAAATAAAGAAAAAGATTAAGGGTATGTTTGGTATATGGTAATGTAATTGACGAGATAATGGAATGAACATGGTAATGGAGTAGATCATTACTATTTCATTGTCATGTTTGGTTGCCATGTAAGAATGGAATGATTAATCACTTTATTATAATAATAATTATTATTTTATTAATATTTTTGTTAGTAATAATAATAAAATAAATAAATAAATAATTTTAATAATAATATGAATATTCATAATAACTAATTTTTGGACCCTTGTGCTGCAACATGATCTTTAAACTGAATAAAAATAATCGTAACAATGTAAAATTACGTATGTACGTTGTGAAATGTTAACTCGTCAAATTTAAAAAAAAACGAATATTAATAATTTAGTAATAGTTCTAATATAATAATAGTTATATTAAAATATACAAAACAATAATAAATAATTATATAATAATAATATAACTAATCACTATAATTGAAAAATAATAATAATAATAATAATAATAATAATAATAATAATAATAACAATATCATTATAATTATATAATACTAATAATGATTGTTGGCTCTTTTAACTTTTTCATTCCTTGAAAGAATGAAAAAAAACACTATATCCAAAAGAATGAAAATCCTAAAAAAAGAAGTTTCATTCCTTGTTAAATGATCTATTACATTCATGCATGATAACCAAATAAGTTTTTTTACATTACTTTGAAATGACTCATTACATTCCATTTTTCATCCCTTCGTAACAAACACTACCTAAATCTTTTTTTTTATTCCCAACCTAGGTGATAACCCACTTTTGAATTAAATATTCTTTTATTTTCTTTTCTTTTCATTTCTTTCAAACAATTTTGTTATATAATTTGATGTTTATTTAATAATTTATATTATTTAACTTATTTTAAATATCTAAAAACACAGTCTTGTTTAGTTTATTTTTATGAACATTTTTATATAAATTTTATTAAAAACGTAACAGTTTTAAGATGAAATGTATTTTTTAATATTATCATAATGTAAAGTTTTGTTTTATTAATACTTGTAAAAATTCAAGGTCTTTTTTTTATAGAATTATGATTTTTTTTTATAATTTTTTATACTTAAAATAATATTTTGTTAAAAAAATAAACATTTTTTTAGTTTTAATAAATTTTATAGAATTAATTAAAACCTAATAAGATATATATGTATTAAAATAATTGGTTTGGGTTGGGTTATAAATAAAAGTAAAAAGTTGGGTTAGATTGGATTGTGTATGTGGAAGAGAGAGGAATTAGTTTTCTTTATTAAAAAGTTAGGTTGAGTTCAGTGGCGGAACCACATTCAAACCACCGTGTTCGGCCGAACCCGGTTCATTTTCGGTTTTATATATAGCTTATAGGTACGATTTAATGAGCGAACCCATTCTTTTTCGACGAACGAACCCAGTGTCACGAAATCTCTGGAAACATCTCACTATTCGCCGGTGAAAAAACAAAAACTTGAATTTTAGAGAGACAACGATGCCGTTTTCTTTACCTTTGCGTACATGTCATTTAATTTTAAGGAATCCATGGAGAAGAAGATGGTATGAGGGAAGCCTTGTCAATTTCTTTGCGCTCACAAGTATATGTCTAAACAAATATTGTTTTCGTTATAATAATATATGTAACACCATATTTTGTTTAATGGTCGTCATCATTGATCTATATTTATTTTTATTATTTTTAACAGCTAAATATTATTAAAAAACTTCAATGCCTAACAAGAAGCTAGAAATGAATGAACGTACAACACCAAACTTCAATTTTTTCTAAATGTACAATTACACAAACTCGACCAATCAAGTTTCTCTCGTCGCCCCCTATTTTTATCCATAAGAATATACTCCTTTAATTTTGATTTCCTCCATCATCATTTAAAAAAAATATTTGAACTAATCGTAAGTATAGCGGTTATATGAACAATGATTGCATTTTTTATATTGAAAATAAGTTCTTTCAAATAGTCGTGGTCGAAGATTTTATGATTTGTTTTCAATACATAAAAACGCGTATGGAACAATTATAATATGTAAACATTTTTATTTAATTTGACTTTGTATTTTATTTTAATGTTTACGATGTACTTTGGTTATGGTTGTGATATTGCATGTTATTTATTTGGCCGAATGACGGGCTTGGCCCATCCGGGCCCGAAAACTTTGACGACGAAAAAAAATCAAACACCGAAAAATTCCGAACCCATAAGAAAAAATTTCTTGCTCCGCCACTAGTTGGGTTAGGTTGCTAATAAATTATTCTTAGTTTGATCATTAAAACTAGAAAGTTACGGTAAAACCAGAAAAATACTGCCCTTTAGTTTGATCAATCAATGACGGCTGGTGTTGAGGTGGTTTTAAAGATCATAGTGTGGGGTTTCACTTTCTACCAAAGTAAATCTCACACGTAAACATTACAGTAGTTGAATAATTTTCTACACAGTTTCACCTATCTTCATATTTGGAAGATGGTACTGCTATGAATTTTAAATTGCGGTGCCACAGTCATTCTCAATTTTTAAATACAAATAGCATTTTAAGTTTAACATCTTAAGGATAAAAAATAAAAAATATATATGTAACAAATAAGCGATTTCCATTAACTATTATAAAACATTACACCCAATAAATTTAAAAAAAAATACTAAAATATTAAAAAACATACTCCTTAAAATAAGATAACACACAAGCCGTTTAAAAAAAGACGCAAACGTAAACTACCGACAATATATATATAGGGGAGGGTTATCCTAAAAATAAATAGTTTCCTAGGAAGACTAAAAATAAATCATAGCCATTGGATTATGTTAATCAATGGTTGGGATTTAAAACTACCAAAAACCGACATAGTTTCCTAGAATTACTCTTTTACCATTATAACCGACATAGTTTTTTAGATTTATTCTTTCACCATAGTTTGTAATGCCAAATGTCAAAAATTTGTTGGTTCTTACTATTCTTAGGAAACTCCTTATTCTTATTTGAACCTTTTTCTATATATATATATATATATTATATATATATATATATATATATATATATATATATATATATATATATATATATATATACTAGCTTTTTATCCCCCGTGTCACGGGGATTGGTTTACATTATTCGTTTCTAATAATATTTATATACTTTTTTTGGATTTAAATTTTATAGGATTTTCATATCAAATATTTGATGAGATTAATTTTTAATTTTATGAGATGTTATAACCTGTTTAAGTGCTATCTGGGTTTTATGAGACTCATACCCGTGAATTCAGGTCAAATGCATAAGAAACTTTCATTTACAAATAAAACAATTTGGTGGCTTGAGAGAATGTAAAGAGCAGTCAGAGAGCTTTAAAGGTTTCGTTTATATATATTTAATTAATATATATATAGATAAAGGATCCAATACAATAATCCCTTATCGTACAATAGGTACGCGAGTTTCTAGAACGTCGATTTATGAAAACACGCGGTGGCAAGATTGTAATTTTCTTCAAATCCTATTCCGTCCCTAAAAAATCCTTCGCTCATCAACCACGATCATACATCGACTCCTAAATTGCAGACCAAGATCAAAAACATAATCAAATTTCATTCACAACCATCGTCTGCTGTTTCATAGGGTTTCACACAAAACATCAGATACTTGTACATGATAATTAAAATCGATGAGAATTGATCAATTTACATCAACCTAATTGATCAATTAACTTTGAAATTGATCCAATTGATCATCAATTTAAAGCTTCAATCAATTAATTTTTTGAACGTATTAGTTCATTTTGGTCAGAACGTTTAAAATTGTGGTTTTGGTCAGAACGTATTAGTTGATCGTTTAAACTTTTTGTGTCATTTTGGTGTTCATTTTTTGTCAGAACGTTTAAACTTGTGGTTTTGGTCAGAACATATTAGTTGAACGTTTAAACTTTTTGTTCATTTTAGTGTTCATTTTGGTAAGAACTTTTAAATTTGTAGTTTTGGTCAGAACGTATTAGTTGAACGTTTAAACTTTTTGTTCATTTTTAGTGTTCATTTTGGTCAGAACGTTTAAACTTTTTGTTCATTTTGGTCTAAACTTTTTACTTTAGAAGTTCTAGACAAAAAAATTTAGAAGTTATGTACAAAAAGTTTAGAAGTTCTGTACAAAAAGTCCAGAACGTTTAAAGTTTTGTGCAGAACCTTTAAACATGAACCCTAATCAAAGCTCAATTAATTGTATTATTCTGCAATTTCATAATCGATTGATGATTCTAAAGCCTCTTACACATCAATTCAATTGATTAAACTATATCGATAATGGGTTTATCGATTTTGATTATGCTTTAGTTTTGTGGATGATTTAATTATGGTTGAAGGCTTGCAGCAAATGACGATCTGTTGTGCGTGAAGTATTTTTTGATTTAATTACAATTATGCCACAACGTAGTTTTAATTGCAATTAGGATCGGGTGGTGCAGGGTCTCGCGTACCTAATGTACCATAACCTATTATTGTACGTTAACCCTCCCCTATATATATATATATATATATATATATATATATATATATATATATATATATATATATAGGGGAAGGATCAAGAGATAACCCATTGTTAGAGAGAGAACTAGAGAAGTCTTAAATAGAGAGATATAATTGTAAAAATGCTTCCCAATATGTCTCAAAGGTACCCACGCTTTCCCTTTCTGAAATTGAATCATCATAAACCACTATATTGCTTTATGAACCTTAATTATCAAAACAACACTTACAAATCGAGACATATCAATGATTTAGAACCCTAATTGTTGAGTATATTGAAGATCGATTCATGTTTGCTGCCATAGACACACCTGCAAGAAAAAAGACGATGATTCTGAAGATCGATTCCCTTTAATTAGAATGAAAATCGAAGATCGATCCTTCCTAACAATGCGCAATAAGCATTAGAGTTCCTCTTTCTACTTCTAATTTTCTAAATTGCAAGTTTTATCTGGTGCATTTCAATTCGGATATGTAGTCTCTCTTTTTTTGTGTTTTAATCAACAAATTGATTGATAATCTGTTTTTTTCCTGTAATGATTGAATTGTTTGATTGATTAATTGTATGTTATGGCATTATTAGGATACAATCAATTGTTAATTATAAGTTGGTATGGAAATAAGGAAGACAACTTGTTCAGTTTGACCTAATCATTGGATTTGGGTTTTAAACGTATAATACATGTATTACGTATGTGTAATACATGTATTACGTATCTCCATTAATACTTGTATTAGATAAGTGGATTAGGTAAATGAACAAGATCTGTCAAACTAATACCGAGTATGGCACATGTGTAATATTTCAGCATTTCATATATGCTTACAGCATTACCTAGATGTAATACTGCTGGTATTACATTATTACATATTTGTAATAATAAAAAGAAATAGCTTATGTGTAATACCGAATATTATAGTTTTGTAATGTTTTTATTAATACGTATATGTAATACTAAAAGGCAATACTGATATGTAGTTCGTTGACTATTCTGACATTATATTGTGCACTTTTGGAGTGACCTTTAATAATAGTATTGATATGTGGTATATCGGTTGCTGTTTGAGCTTTATACCGGTATCATTATGTCCTTGGATACACAAACTAATCATTACCATCATCCCTTTAGGCGAACTACTACACAACAGTGCAAACTCTACACCCTCGAGTAACGAACATACACATAAACCATGTGTTAAAGAAAGCATATTAAGATGATGAAAAAAACAAGAAATAGGTGTGTTTGATTGTTGATGACTATTTTCCTTTTTTATGTATTTGTATTAAAAAAGTAAATTGGGTTATGAAAGCGTTCTTCCTTATGGTATTCTTAGCATATTCAGTTTTAAATACTATGGGTTGATATTAATTTCAAAACTATATTGTCTGATAAACTGTATACGATATAAACTAAATATGAAGTACAAAGATGCAATGCTTATAAAATATAAGTAATTATACATCAAAGATATGCAATACAAATATATGAGGTTGAATTGAAACTATGAGTTAAGTGTGAACAAGCCACCATCCCTCTTATATTCAAATCTTCATCAGTTGTTTATAAAATAAAGTGAACCATTAGTGTTTCTATGTAATATTGATGTGATACATATATGAAACACTATAGTACTACATATATGTAATACAACAGTACTGCATATATGTAAAACTACAGTACCACAATACATAATACAATTAGTACAAACATATAATAGTGTTTATTAAAATATATTGTGGAAATATTATATACATGCATATACCTATACAAATGTCACATGAACATCATCATCAAAACTTTCAAATACAATATATATACGCATTACTAATAAATACATGTCAATTGATACAAATGAAAGTGATTTAAAAAGACATAGATGCACTAAAAATACACTATCATCAAAACTTTAAAATACACTACATATATTCACTAACATTACTACTTTTAGTTCTACATATACGTAATATAACTAAACTATGCATTAAAATATGTCATTTATGTATTACATAAATTGTAATAAATCAGCCTGCATATATGTGCAACGTATATTTAATACATGAGCATTGTAATAATATAAGTAATTTTCCTTCTCAAGTTCCTTAAGCATGCATTCCTCATTCACTAGTGTCCTTTATTTTGATTTTCGTGACTTTTTTACCTGCTCGTGATATTCGTATATGTGAAATATATGTAAGGTCATGGATACAAACATATCTAATCACAATACTATATGCATTAGCTGTAATAAAATATTTAAAGCATACCATTAAAACTGTTATTTTCACTGTGGATTTCCGAATCAACCTCGTTTTCGTTGTTTAATAACATCCCCTGTTTCACATTTGCTTCTCTTTTGCCCCATTGTTTTCGTGTCTATATCATATATGAAATGTCATAATATAAAACAATATACAAATATTCAACATAACATAGTTGTAACAATCATGAACAAATATTAACATGGCAGCGGGTTATGATTCAAGTACCAACAACTGAAATGTACAAATATAACAATAGTCATATTTATTCAAGATGTTTTACCATGAATTATAAGTATCTTAAAGTCTTTGAACAATTATTTTGCAACAATAGTTGAGTAAGAATGTGATTACCAAAATGCGTTCTTTTAGACATTCCATCAAATAGTTTGGAGGGCATAACGAATCAAACGCTAATTAAAGCCTATATTGATCAATTAAGCACCAAAGCTTTAACTATGCAATATAACTAAAACAAGTTCATTTACGAGTATGCATTATAGCTAAACCTATAAAGTTACATTAACATTACCATGATTAACACACATATATGCAATATAACTAAAAATATGCAATATTACATATATGCAATATAACAACGCTATATAAGCATGTATAACGACTCACTGCATATATTTAATCCTTGGATAATCATATAAATTACAAGAACAGATCTGTAACAACTCGGATTTTCGTTTAATTTACTAACATCTAAATACTCGACACGTTTTCGATTTCCGGTAATTTAATCAATTTACTCACCGCATTTTGTCGAACTAATAATATTTTAATATTAAATAGGTATTATAGTTATTTAACATATGTATATTTATATATACACACAGGGTGGAGTTAGAATAAGAAGTGAGTTATTTGTAAGAAGTGTGAGAAGTAATATCGGGCGTTGGATGTGATCATCTGATGGTGGATATTGTTAGTGTGTTTTTTGTTCGGTGTGTTTTATTTTGTTAGTTCGGTGTGTTTTTTGTTCGGTGTGTTTTATTTTTTTAAGGGTAAAAGATACTTCTTACACTTCTTAGGATAGTTTTACTTCTTATTTTAACCTTTCTCTATATACACATAAGTTCAATTATATACAGTTTAAACACTAAACTCTAGTTTTATCCTATTATGTTTCCACCTTCAATCTCCAGGGACTAAAATGCAAATTATGCTTATTATAATCAATCAACCCGTTTACCCGTATTGCAAACCCACATCCGTGACTTAATTAGCAACCCACAACTCGTTTATCATTCTTGGACCTTAATTCTCGTCGTATATTTGGAAACTGAATCATTATGCGCGTTAATCATACCAAATTGGCCTGCCGACATAAGTGAATTAGGAAAATAGGATCGTTTATTATAGGTATTACGTATACGAGCATTCATCGTTAACCCGTTTATGGTTATACATTAAAATGACTACACAAATTCAATTAAACTTGTAGAAACCTCCATGCCAACATTGCCTATAGATCCCCCTTATTTAATTGTATTATATTCGTCTGTTTGAGGTGTTCTTCGTCATTCTTTAGCCGCCACTGTTCGTTCGTCGTTATACATCAATCATGCTTCAATTCATGTAATTAATAGGTTGTTTCAGATCGTCTATAATCCACAAACATTAACCCTATGGTTAATTGTTCTTAAACTAACGGGTTTAATCAGCTTGATGTTCTAGGGTTCATATGAGGTTTCTGGGTTCTTGCATCCTCTGTTTAGCTACAAGCTATAAACAACTAATTAGCCTAGACCAGTTGGTTTGGCTGGTGTCCTTGTTTCTCTTGAGCCGGCCAATGGCGCGGGTTCGAGTCCCGGTCATGGCGGTTTTGCTTTTTAGTTTTTGTTTCTGATTGTTTATTGGATCTAAAAGGTTTCATAATTAAATATAATTAATATTAAATATAAAATAAACGTTAGCCTATTAAAACGACATTCTAACTAATCACGTTTCCGAACCTTGGTTAAAACTATATAAATGTATGTAAATATATTAGATTATTTAAAATAATTATAAAGGTTTTAATAATTAAAAAGAGTATTGAATCTATTATATATATATATATATATATATATATATAATTGTGTTAGTTAATATAGTAAAATACATAATATACCTAATTATTTTATATAATTATTGAGTATTTTATTAAAGTTTTTATTTTATAAATTTTTTATTATCTATTAACTATTATTTATAACATTTACTTAAAAGAACTCTTTATTATTAATATAAATATAAATACAATTAGAACGTATTTTTAGTTAAAATAATCATTTAAAACAGATCTCTTTATATAAACTATAACGTTTTATAAATATATATTTAATATTTTAAAGTATTTTATATAATTAACTCTTATTATTTACGATAAACTTTGATAATAAAAATTAAATCATATTTATCACGGTAAAACTTGATAATGAAACTTATAATAAATTAATGAAATAAATAGCTTTTGTATGATCTCACTCGATCATCAAATCCCGAACCTCTATTTAGTTTTAGACTCCTTATTCAATTCATATTTATTCGGCAACTATTGTTACTTAGGATTTCTCGTCCATAACTTCCGAAGAGCGTAACTGTTGATTACTACTGTTCTTACCGCGTTCATTTATCTCTTACTTAATTGCTAAGGTGAGTACCACGTTCCCCTATTTTACTTCTTTTTCCACGTTTTGGGGACATTTGCGTAAATTATATTTCTTATATATACTTATACTCAAAACTGCAACTATTGTCTTATGTGTTAACAACTTATACCTTACTTGTTTATGTGCTTACTTGCTTTATATGCTTCCGCATTCACAGAGGTCCAGCATAATTTCATAATAGTATGATCATACGCCGGTCGTTAGCCTTTGCGCTTCTCTACATCTCAGTTATACTTGCTCATTTGGTTAATTTGTCATTCTCGCATGATTTGTTGCAGTTACTTATTTTTATATATACTATATGTACATTTAAACTGGTGTGTTGCTCACTCAATATGTGTTGTTGACAGAATTCTATTTTATATGCATATGCAGGTTATCGTAGGAATTTAATGTAGGTTGGTGATGACTTAGTGAAGAATTTAAGTTAGAAAATAATTAATCAAGATCATTTGTGATATAAGTTGTATTGTTGTATGATTATGGATTATGTATTTGTTGTATTTGATTTATTTGAAAGCTTAATTAAATTAATAGATATTGTCATTTAAATATTGTATGATAGTACCTTGAGAGCTATGACAATCAGTTTACACCTCGACATTTCCACCGTAGGTTGGGGTGTGACAAGATCATCCTTCATATCTTTTATTTTGTACAAATTAATGTTAACCGGCACAGTATTCTTATTCGATTAGACAAAAACAGAGCCTATCGTGCTAGCCTATATTTTGATCGATTATGTACTCCTAATCGATGAGATATGCTACATAACATAAAAAAGTATATGTTCGACAAACCTAAAATGGAAATATATATTTGAACATGTGATTCGTGTACTGCGCATGTGCGATGTTTAACTGGACATTCAAAATGCGACATGATATCAATATAATATTATTTAATTAAAAAGAAGCAAACACTACATACCTCCAATAAACACAAAACATGTTTTTTCATCAAGATAACCATATAATAATGTAATATACCTATGCATTGTATATGGATAGAAAGCCCTATTGTAGACTAATAGCTCTAGCTTTCGATTCCTCCACACTTCCATTTGTTAGGAAGAGCTATTATTCATAGTATACAAAGTATACTTTATTTCCCACTTCAAGCAAAGTCAAGGACCTTTCCTCATTGGCTAGAGCTATTAGTCTACAATGGGTGGAGCGCTAAGAAAGAGAAAGCGTTATCACTATACGAAATGAAGCATCGGCTAGCATGCTAAGCTAAGATCAACCACTTGGAGAACGCAAAGCCTTTCTTTCTCGGTCGGCTGTCTTAATAAGTTAAGCGGATTCCAATTCATGTGGTCGTTCTCTGTTGCATTGGTGTTTTCACTCCCCACTCTTATTATATATAAGGATATCTTACTTATTATAATTTGAGAATTATTATTATATAGATATAAGTATCTATCTAAGTGAGTATATAATGTAGAATATAATTCCTTTTTAATAAGCTTTTTGTTTAATAAACGAAATTCGAAGACAAGAGCAAAAAATGAAGAAACAAATCTCATCCATATCCTTTCAAATCCTTCATGTAGAAAGATAAAAAACTACATTATATACTCACTTATATAGATACTTATATCTATATAATAATAATTCTCAAATTATAATAAGTAAGATATCCTTATATATAATAAGATATATCATAAGATATCTTTATATTATAAATTGATATTATAAATAATAAATATAAAATCTAAATAATAATAACAGGTACAAATAGTCAATCGAGGTACCCATTCTATGACAACTCTTAACTTTCCCTCTATTTTGGTCCCTTTAGTAGGCCTAGTTTTTCCGGCAATCGCAACGCAGTTCCAAACATGCCTCTAGAAAGATCAGAAGTGGTCAGAGTTGTAATTGTACGTACTTGAAAAGAACTTAAACGTGACAACGGTATGATAATACGGTATGATGACAATGCTGCAATTGTGATTGATCAAGAAGGAAATCCAAAAGGAACTCGAGTTTTTGGTGCAATTGCCCGAGAATTGAGACAGTTCCATTTTACTCTATTGTACCGCAATTGGTGCATTGATCTTTGCAGCGTTAATGCTTTTTGCTCGTTGGTTTCATTATCATAAAGCTGCTCCAAAACTGGCTTGGTTTCAAGATGTTGAATCTATGTTGAATCACCATTTAGCGGGGCTACTAGGACTTGGGTCTCTCTCTTGGGCGGGGCATCAAGTAAGCTCGATCTCTCCCCCGGAAGAACCATATAGCCAAGAGAAACCATGAACCAAAATAGAAGATCTTGCCCCGCCCATGAGTAAATATTTCATAGTAGCCTCATTAGACCGTACATCTTACAGGTGTGGTTCTGGCTGTATTGACTGCATCTTTTGGTGTAACAGGTTATTCCTTACCTTGGGACCAAATGGGTTATTGGGCCGTGAAAATTGTAACGGGTGTACCTGACGCTATCCTTGTAATTTCTGGCTATATTTTCTGTTACTCCACCCATTTCATAAAAGATTCGACCTGGTTTAACAACAGCTACCCAATATTCGGGAGAGCCAATACTTGAACCCATACGTGTTTCTACAAGAATATTAGGGTTTCCATAAGGCTTGGCCTTCCAATTGAAAAACAACGTCGATGAAGCCGTGTCGGTGCACTATTCCGCGGTGGGGATTGTAAATTTCCATAAATTTCCCATTTGTCACTAATACAGGATGGTCATCCAGAATAATTTCCTGAAGTATTTTCCATACAATATGGTTTTTTTTTCCGAATTTACTCTTAGCAACTCCTATGTTTGAAGAAAGATGTTTTCTAATTTGTTCACGAATTACAAATGCCTGGAAAAGTTCTATTGCAATTTCGCGAGGCAATACACATCGATGTAATGAAAGTGAAGGGCCTACGACAATCACCGAACGCCCTGAATAATCGACCCGTTTACCAATCAGACACAGAAGGAAACAAATGGCTTAGTAGGAGCTGCATAAGTCTCGGATAAAGGCTTCACCGGTCAGGTATTCACCAGCTTTTCTTTCTTTAGTTACAGTATCGGAATACCATCTTAATTCAACTGGAAAGGTTTTTCTCAGTAACAGAAAATAGTAGCATAATCCACTCCTGATGAGTTATAAAAGACCCTCTCCTACCCGCTGGAATCATTAACTCCAGATTCTTCTACTGTTCCCGGATGCTTTAGCTGTTGAGGCTAAGAAGGCTACTAGCTGAGGGCGAAGGGCTCACTGAACACGAACCGAATCATGATGCTGGAGTAGGAGGTCTCTTTACTGGTTCTGTGGGTATTCCTGGGACTTTGTTACTTGCTTTACTAGCTATAGCCCTTGTTGCTCGTCGTTTAGGCCGGTGAGTGAGATTTCTGCTCATTGTAGTCACCTCCGGGCTTCTTCGCACCTGGATAGTACTAGGACCCTTGTGCCCCGGCCCTTGATCAGATAAAGCTGCCCGCCCTATGACCCACAACTAAAAATGAGCCTTGCAACGAGACGCGGACATCTCCCATGCTGCGGTTCCCTCCGGTCCATAAATTTTTTATGCCATGGTTCAGAGTTGAATAAATTCTTTTATGCTAGTGGAATTGGGAAGCATGATACGTGTGTACTCCACATTCTAGCTTCATCCTTGGTTTTCTTTGAAAGGAACTGACAGAAGATAAAGGTATAGAGCTCCTCTTACTCATATGATGCGTGGGAAGAAAGAGATTGGTTGGTGTTGGCTTATGCCCCTATTGAGTAAGATTGCTCGCTAGTTGCCATCAGATTGAGATGAAAACAAGAGAATTTGGATAAGAGCAATAGTTAGTTTTAACTATAACTAAAAAAAAGCAAAAGTGATGTACTAAAAATAGGATTCTAATCGATGAATCTTGAAAGGAACCACGCCCCGCAAAAGGAAACTAGATGGTTGGACCAAAAGCAATTCTTACTTTAACTAAACAGTTATGAACGACTTAAAAATTTTAAGTTGAATCTACTAATCCGGTATATTTTCCACGTTAATGCCAGACGTCTCAAAATAAGGATTTAAAGAAATGGTATTCATATGAAAAAGACCAATTATTTTATTACAAAAAAAAAAACAAAACTCGAAAGTCTATTTATTACCAAATAAAGAAGGAAATTTTCAAAAAAACTATAAATATGATCGTTTATCACTTAACCATTCTCCAATGTATGTCATCTTAACCGATTCACCGACATTAGCCTCCGAAGACATGATCCATAGTAAATAAGTAGACATGGTACGAATGGGATTGAGTAGGAGTTCTTCCCTTTTTGGGGTGCATTATAGCACAGTCCGTGACTACATTTTTCCGTTGATTGATGTTGCTGCCGAAAGTTACTTTGTATCCCTTTCTAATGCAATATCTTCAATCATGTAAGGCCCCGTTACCGGCACCTCACTTTGGATGTTGGATTTACTCATAAACACAGTTCTACAAATCATAGTTAATTAAAACTTTACGTGGAATATAAAACTTCAAGCATAATATCTTACATAACCTCCAAATCTTGTCTTATAAAACATTCATAGTCATTTAAAACAAAACATAGTCTTTAAAACATCACAACATTTCTACGAGATGCCAGTATCTTCGATTCCCTACCACGTGTCTTCAATCACGCGAGCTGCCTCAACCTATTTGCCTGCGTGCATACTAAAAGTCAGCTACGCTGAGTGAGTTATAGTTAATTACATAACTTACTTGACATACACATATACGTGCCCGAAGGTACGCATTACATACTTAACCTGTCCATCAATCTTTCATACGCATACATAACTAACGTTACGTTATAAAGAGCATTCGCCCTATATACCTCGGATATTATTAGGGTCCGGTACCCTCCATCCTCGGATATTCTTAGGGTCCGGTCACCCTTCATCCTCGGATATTATTAGGGTCCGGTCACCCTTCATCCTCGGATATTATTAGGGTCTGGTACCCTTTCTTCCATGCCTCTTTAACATACTTCCTATATACATAGTCGTAAAGTTTCGTACGTACATACATCATTCATTATTCATCGTACAACATACATATAACATCAAACCATTTCCTGGCAGTACATGCAATTCCGAAGATCGTTCATGTACCGACAAGAAATCATTCATACATTTCACATAATACATATATGGCATACACTTATCACTTAGGATAAGTGTATTAACTAATCACATCAAGTATGCACACAGCCCCGAAAACATAACAAGGAATGGGGCTAGAAACTCACCTGAAGTCGGTTACGTTCACCGTTAATAGTTATTCCTTTCTTCAGTTGGGCACGGCTAACTGTATAACAATTACATGCATCAATTTACTATCACTACTCATCTCGTGTTTCTAGTCTAATTATAACCCTCAACGAACGGGGGTCCGGGGGCAGTGCCCCTGGCAGCGGTCGAGCTGCCAGGTTAGCTTGGAAAAATTTTATTTCCATTAACTGTCGTAACACATTTTCCATTAGGATTTTCAATTATAATTAATTTGCTAACTTAAAAGTTCAAGGGCTTATTTGTAATTAAAACATTCTTTTATAAGTTCAGGGAACATTCTGTCCTTTTGTTAAACTTCTTCGTTACATTTCTTTTAACGAATTGACCTATCTTATCGAACTGGTCTATGTAGCGAATTGAACCCTTTAACAAATTGGTTATTAAACGAATCAGTCCCCATAACGAACCATTCCATATAACGAATCGGTCCATGTAATTCGTTATCTTCTTCTAACGAACTGGCTATACGAATCAAAGGTAAATCGTTACCCTTTTTCCCTTAACGAATCGGACACGAAACGAGTCTAGTTCGTTAGGCTTCCTTATGCGAATCAACTAACGAATCACCCTCCGATTCGCTGAGTTCCCATAGCGAACTAGGGTTAGGTCAGGGAATGTTAGAACATTCCTTGACATTCCTTACTTCGTATTTAACTTTCCGGCGCCGCCGCCGGAAAACCGCGAACTCACCGGAAAACGGGTTTTAACTCGTTTTCACCGTTTTTTTTCCCCGTTCGATCCAGATCCGAGCTAGGGTGATCCCTAAGCTCATCTTAGGTTCGGTTTATACCCGATTCCATCCGGATCTCGTGACTTAAATGGTTTAACGGTGTCGGCTCGTTGTTTCATGATTATATCTAACGAGTTTAAGTAAATAAGACATCATACTAGTATTACCTCGGGTCGAGATCATTTTCCTTCTTGGTTTTGGCTTAGAGAAAGGAAGAACTAGAGAGAAAGCTTAAGTGTGTGTTTTAGGTGGTGTATGGAATATGTGTGAATGAGGATTAAATGGTGATTAAGGGTTTTTATACTTATGGATCATGGGCTTAAGCCCATGGTCTTCCCTTCTTTCCCTTATAACCCAAGCTCATAACCCATATCCATTTACCCAACACTAGCCCAACTCATATTCTATTTATCTAAACCGATAACGACCCACTATAAAATAGACGAAATTTATTTTATTATTATAACCAAAAGTAGGATGTTACAAATCAGATCTGTACGAGTGACAGGAAGAAGTCAGCTAGTTGCAATCCGCTCTGTCCCAATCTCCGGTTAATGATTTAGTCCGAACTCACCTAAAACGGCGTAGAAGGGCAAATCTACCTAGTCAAAACTCTTGTTTAGGAGCCCCTGAATTCAAGCTTCCTCGCCTTCACCCTATGAGTTCAGGGTGCTCCTGTCGGCCTTCTTATGTCAGGATATGACTCAAATAATAAATATTCTTTTTTAGGTGGTCTACGGGCTGCTATTAAGTATTTTGATTTAAGTTCTTTTCTTTCTAAGTGGTGGAATAGAATAACCCAGTTGAAGCGTAATGATCATACGTCTGTAATGCATTGTTTGTCCCATAATGGGTCCCATTCTTCCTAACAACGTCATGGCATGTTCAACTATCTCTCAACCTGGCTATGTTAGGCTCTTTAACCATTGTTGTAGCTCACCATATGTATGCCCTCCAAGCAGAAGGTATTCTCAGGGCTTAGTTGGGTTTGAGTAGAAATCCTAATTACATCGAGTAGAGAGGCCTTAGTGTTCAACGCACCACGTCCATCCTTATGGAATCCATCTGGACAACTTCCCCTTAAACTTTTTCCAATCCCAGAGAAGAGAAATTTGAGGATACGCGGTAAACATGCTTTTCCCAATAATCTTCAAACTTTTTGCTTATGTAATGGGGGAGGTACAATGTCTTTCGTAGAAGGTAACATTGTTGTGTTTTGACAAACATGTCTAAAAAATATTCAATAAAACACATGAATCATGCACTATGTATATGCATTCAAATAAATATCAACTTATATCAACACATAATTGTTCGATTAAAAAAAACACACAAAAAAAGCATACTGCATATGTGAATTGATATACACGCAATAGTGTTCGATTTACAAACAAAACACACCTGTATACTGAGCTGATTATGTGTAATACACCTATGATTCGTGTACTTCATATGTGCAATCAAACATATACGAGATGGCATCGTCATATTGTTACTCAAATTACAAATATCAAAACACAAAAAATAGATAATCGGCTACTATTTGGGCCAATTCATTGTAATATGAACGATATTAAAATGAAATGCGTGATAATAACTTTTACAAACGATTACTTGATGGTGTTCTTTAGTGTCATTGATCGATTTCACAATGAATCAGATCAGGAATATAGTATGAAACCCTAGGTTGTGGGTGACAGGGTAAGAAAGAGAGAGAGAGAGAGAGATAGATGGTGAACCATAATATGTATATATATTGTATGCCTAATTTACTCTTTTCTTTAAAACCCATGTATTTCTTCTTTTATTTTTCCCTTTCTTTATTTTTACCCCTTAATTAAGTAAAATCAATAGTTATGAAGGAGTTCTCTAGTTCTCTTATTTGTAGGAGTTCTATCTAGATCCCACCCATATATATACATATATATATATATGTACTAGACGGGTGTTCGCGCGATGCAGCGAGGTGCATGCACAAACACAATCGAACACGTAACCTGTTGTGTTACGCTCATTACGTGACACCATACACGCATTGATCGGTCGTGGTACGTGTAAACAATGTCATCCGCGTAACTAATGTATGAATGCGCGATGTAGTTAAAAATCATGAGA
Source organism: Bidens hawaiensis (assembly GCF_021521415.1). Taxonomy (NCBI): domain Eukaryota; kingdom Viridiplantae; phylum Streptophyta; class Magnoliopsida; order Asterales; family Asteraceae; genus Bidens; species Bidens hawaiensis. The sequence continues at coordinate 61,458 of NW_027506415.1, read as the reverse complement.
GTAGTTGGTTTAGAAGAAGGGATAAATGTGTAACTATAAAATAAGTTTACAAAAATTGATTAAAGTTGAAGGACTATTATTGTAAGTATCTTTTAAAACTAAATTGTTTAACCGTATTTTATGTTTTCAAAGACTATATTACCCCTATTTAAAGTTCTACTATATGCTTTATGAGCTGTAAAACTCTTAAAAAAACGCTCTTAATTTTGCTCATCACTTATGCTTTATATATATAGTGTGTGTGCGTGTGTATATATAGAGAGAGAGAGAGAGAGAAAAGGTAGAATACAATAATTACTTAACGTACATTAGGTATAAGAATACTTATGTTCATGTATTTTTTGTTTGCAAAAACTATATTACCCCTATTTAAAGTTGTACTATATGCTTTATGAGTTGTAAAACTCTTTCAAAATGTGCTCTTAATTTTGCCCATCACTTATGCCTTATATTTAGTGTGTGTGTGTACTAGTTGGAGCCCGCGCGACGCGGCAGTGACGATAATTTACCGCACAATACTCGTTTTTGTTAATTATCAGTACCTCATGATATATTGTATTATAAGTTTGTTAGTTTCTTATCCGTATCATTGATGTGGACTATGTATGCCATGAGCTTTACATATCTTAATTAAATAATAACACTATATATAGAAAACATCAAACACTATCCATTGAAGATGTCACAACTATATGCGAATTTCATTGAATGAATGCCTAACAAACTTTATAAATGTAAACATTCAGAACGAAACACAAATGCAATGTCATTTCATGCAATGTAAAAACTAATATTGCGGTCAAAAATCACTCTTACGTAGAAAATGACTTACTCGGTTTGGGCTCTTTATGCAGCCTGTTCAAACTAAAAACTTTAAACGAGCCTAAACCCTCTCTTCCCTATTAGTCCGTTCTATTGCTTGTCTAGCATTTTCACTCAACTTCCCAAACCCTCTCTTTTTGAACGTCTTTGCTTTGTCTGTCTCTTCCTCTTCTTTCTCTCTATGTTCGCTTCTTTCGGGCTGCAGAGTTAACAGAATATAAATTGTCATATTTAATTTATGCTCTTATAATATAAAAGAAAGCAATGCGCTTTTAAAAGAGATTTAAAACGTTGGAGAACAAACCGAACGCGTCAAACATGTTGAAAGTTTTCATATTTAATTTATGCTTTTATAAATCAAACATGTTGAAAGATGATAAAAATGTATTTTAAGTACTTACAAAACTTTGGAGAACAAACCAAATGCGTCAAACATGTTGAAAGTTTTCATATTTAAATTATGCTTTAATAAATCCAACATGTTGAAAGATGATAAACGTGTATTTTTAGTACATACAGACTCCTGAATTCTTATATACAAATATTGAATATTATTATTATAATTTCATGTAATTATAATTTATTGATTAGTTAGTCACTTAGTTATAAAATCTTTTTAAAATGTAAAGAGAAATCACACAAACCCAAATTTCTTAACAAGTATAATAACCGATTTCTAAAAAAACTTTAAATATTAGCAGCTCTTCAGTATTAAAAATACAAAACAAAATTACAAGAATAATTACCTCCACTTTTTTTGGTTCTGCAAATTTCTCTTGAGCTATACCACTTTTGTCCTATAGAAAACAAATGTGCTTTTCATAAAAGCAAATTTACTAAAACTTTAAAACCTAAAAATTAACTACATTGAGAAACATTCACCGTGTGTGCGCATGCTAGTGATATGTAGATCTATCAACAATCCCAACACACTCAATCCAATCATACGAAGAGTCAATTTCAACATCCCAATAGTATGCGCTCTGCAGCATAATGTAACGTCCCATTTGCAAGATGTTGCCTAAACCACAATCGCTTTTCGTCTATAACTAACGGTGTCAAAAACAGATAAACTCTTTGAATGAGGTATGAAAGTGTTTAATTATTTACAATCCCTGTCAAAAGTTAAACAATGTTTATGTGACATAATACTGAAAGAGAATTAATATCCTTTTAATAGATGAGGAAAGTAACCCTAGAAACCAACCAATAAAGGCGCCTAAATTGTCATCAGTCTCTTAGTATTTATAAATTTATATGTTAAAATAACAGTTTGGAACCAACACAATACCTTGGCAAACACCCAAATGCTAAATAGGAAGAATAATCTGCTGTCAGCATGCCTCTGCTACCGATCCAGACCATTTAACTCATATACCATATGAGGAATACAAAGTTTGACACTTATCTGGCCAAATTTTATCATCACGATTATAGATACGGATTAGAGACAAATTAATATATGAACTGTCGACCTTTCCAGAATCTGCAGTATGAATAGTCAACTTTACATAGTCGAAAGGCCAAAACTTTCAAAAAATGTTAATAAGAAACTCACCGAGTATAAAGACGGATTAACATATGAACTTTCGACCTTTTCATCTTCCACCATCCCCATGACTTGCGTAACTCTGGGTAATTGGTTAACCTGCCACACCCTTATCTAAACCATTGTAGTGTTTCATCCATGATTCTTTAAAATGTTAGTTCCTACACCATTTAGAGTTTAAGCAGTTATTCCTACGGCCTGCCATAGATGGTGTTTAATATAAGAGATGCCATTATGTATTTATGGCACACGTCTACATAACATTCATAAACATTAAATCTGGTTTTGACATGAAACAATCCAAAATGACCTACCTATTAAATCAAAAGTATACTTTGGAACCAACAAGGCTTAGATTACAATTGAACATATTGAGGTTCAAAAATTACAATACTACCAGAACCGCCCTTTAGTTTCAACTTGACCGGAAATGAATATGTGACCCTTTTTTATTTCTGTTCTCCTGCAGTATGACCTTATGTGGTCAAACATATCTAACACCTTAAACCGTTTAGTAACTCGAAAAATATTTAAACAAAACTTATTTGTTAATAATTTAGGTGTTAAATCAGAACATGATTCAGCTTGTCGACCCATAACATTTTTCTAGAAAAACGGTAGCAATAAGATATAGAACAAATGATTAAATTAAACATTTAAGTAAATCAGATTAAGAAAAAGAACTAACAGATCGTTCACGTCTCAATTTCTGGTCAAAAGTCCATTCTTATAGTCACCAAGCTCCGACATTTGTTATGTACCTCAAAAGTATAATGATACTATATGATATTAAAGCTAGTTAGATATATATATATATATATATATATATATATATATATATGTGTCTGTGTGTGAATCAAATACGTTACGTTCTTACAGAAAGAAATATGTTACAACCTCGTTGACATTTCAGTAAGGATGAGATTGGTACCGTACCGGTACCAATCGATACCGGTACCTACTTTTCAGCATCAACTTGTACACATTATTATTATCAATAACTCATCTATAAGGTGTTTTGAGGACAAAAATGTCCAAATAAAACTATAATTTTGTTGAAATTTGTTACCAAATTAACAAATATGAAAACAATTGATCCATTCATTTACAAGCAAGACCCGCAAAAATTGAAAAAATTTCGCATACATTAATTTTGTCATAAAACTTACCATATTTAAATGCCACGTTATCAACAAAATTGGCACTTTTGCGATGATTAGCACATAACCTACTTTCCATAAATTACTGAAAGTAACATAAGCCTAGCTTGATTGGTGCAACCCAACCTGACACGCCTAAACATAGCAGCCGTATAATCCTCTTTGATTCAACAAACACCTTAAAATTTGATATCCTTGAGGTCACATCATTCGGGTCTTTAGCATGTTTCTCAGGGCGTGTATGCAATCTCTCTTTAATCATAAAAAATTAAAAACAAAAACAATGTTAATAAAATAACCTCAAATTGTTCTTTTGAAAGAACATGATGTAAAATAAAGTTTAGTTGATGCAGCACATGGCCATGTGGTCTGTTCAATGTCCGACACGTCGGTAGTTTCGTCCCAATCGCATACTTCACCAACCAATAACCAATTTTGGTAGACCGAGTTCTGCAATATTTTCAAGCGGTTCGTGAACATGAACATTGTATAAGTAAAATATTTCATATTATAACCAATCCATATCCATAATAATAATAATAATAATAATAATAAAAATAATATCACCTATTTTATCCTCAACATTAACTTAAACAAACGATATCAATAGAACACATGAGTAATTCAAAACAATAGTTCAATAGTTTTGTGTTCATCGCACCTAAAAAACAGCTTTCTGTTCCTTATTGCCCTAAAATTTAACCCAACAATAATGTCAAAGTTTTGGATCTTTCTAAACTAATTTGTATATACATGCTCTAAAAAATGATAGGTTAATAACAACTCCAGCAACCCGAGAACCTAATCGTAGTAACCAAAGAAAGCAGCAATTCGTACCTCAGTTTAGAAACAACATATTCTCGAATAAACGAAAAGCTTAACAGTTCTAAGCGAAATAGAGGATTCCATCATCTTCCACGTAAAAGAAAATTTTCGGGAAATTGAAACAATGAAACGTGTTGTTAAGCTGGGCTCTGACTGAATTGACAAGGAGTGGCGACGGTGGATGTTGAGCTTTTAACCGGGTCATCTCTACCTGCCGTCAGATAGGGTTTGCTGGGACATGGAGAGGAGAACGGAAGGCTGAATGAAGATGCATTGTGAAGAAACACTAAGTGACCCCGACAGATTAAGGATAATCTTAGGGTTAAGTAGATGTTTCCCACGAGGGTTAGGTCCGGCAAAGATGGCTATTCTTCTCAACCTGCAAAACAGACACCGTAAGCTCGTCACTGAGAAGAAGGGGGGGTTCCTCCTTGTGACCACCCTCCGGCGTGAGAATCAGACTAGGTTGCTCTGAATATAAGTGTATATAGAGAGAAATAGCTAGAGAGAAGATGATGATACCGTTCCAAGGTGTTGGAGTATTTATAGCCGAAGGTAGGTTTCCAAGCAGGTACGGCCAGCTGTATATAATATTCCTTTTCCACCAACTATGGGCTACGCTCGTGCCATGATAGGAGTTGGTGGGTAGGCAGCGGCTGATAGCGACATTTTGTACTGGAGCGTGCTCCTCCTCGTACTATTGTCAGTGAGCTGTCACCCTGTGATTGGTTCATGGGTTGCTTTTGTCAGATCTTGTCTATTTGTCCATACCTTGGTAGGTATAGTACAAGAGATCTTCTAGAAGCGTACGGACTGGCTCTTTTGGGCGGGAATATTCTCGCCCTACTCATTCCTTCTTCAGGTGACATTACTGAAGTATTAAGAGTTAGTGCCTTATGCGTGTAGCCTTACTGTTAGTGCGGGTAGCCTTCCTTCTTGGCTTGTACCCACAGCTGCGGGAACAGGCAGGGTACTGTACCAAGGGAGGCTTTCCTGCGGGGACAGCTGGCTTACTGCGTGTAAGGTCTTCATCTCTCTGAGCATGGTGGGTCCTGCGGATCCAGTTGGTCTTTGCGTTGACGTACCTCTTCAAGGTGAGTCTTGTGGGTCCAACTGGGCTTTTCGAGAACCTACCTCTTCAAGTCCCCCCAGTCCATTGTTCTTCTCATGAATTGTTAATGAGGGGAACTTTTGGACTTTAAGCAAGGGGCTTTAAAAAGGGGTTTTCGTTTTTTAAGGTTCTCCGTGGGGATTCTTCCCGCAGTTTTCCTAATGTCACTTGCAGAAAATTCCCGACTTTTCTGCCTGATCTTTGGGTATGATGCGGGTAGGTGTGTAACCTCTTCGCAAGTCGGGAGCGTTGAGTTTCACTTGTGTAGATTCTCCACGAGGTTTTGGTAGTTTTATACATAGTGATCAGTTATGTTAAACAACCAATTCCATCTTGAAGCTTCAAACAATCTAGTTCTCAACGCTTCCGCCATGCGGGGGTGTTATTTCTCTTTCCGCAAGCATGGCCCATAAGATCGATCTTCTTGGCTTCAGTTCCCTGCAAGTGCAAAGTATGTGAAGGGTTTCGCCTTGACACTGTACCCGCACTTGTCTTATGGTTTCTTGCTTTCCAAGGTAAGGGGGTATATTCCCTCTTATTTTTGAATCTTTTTGAATCTTTTTGAAATTCGGAGGGTTGGTGAAAGGATAAGGACAATCCAAACGGTTGAAAGGACGTTGGCGTCTTCTGACGGTTTCAGGATGTGCAGGAAGTTATGACGACGTGACAGCATGTGGTCAATCTAAACGCTTTTTCAGGTGCGTGGGCGCGAGTTTCATGGCACGCGCCATTCTGACATCTGTTGCCAGCTTACTTTATCCACATGTCGCCGTGTCATTGCTCCTACGCTTGCTCTCTCATCCGCATTAAATTCATCGCATTCATTGCGATGAGTATATAAGGTGGAGAGGGTGTATTTCGTCCATTATCTTCACTTCACTCTTCCTTTTCTTTTAAGCGATTTCCGGCGAATTCTCATCTTTTCCGGCGAGCATTCTCCTGAAACCGCTTTCTTTCATCCTTAACATTTAAAAAATGTCTTCTTCTCATGACCCAGAGGTTAACGTCGAAGAGTCCGACGTTTTCCCTGAGAACCCGACGTCAACGTCCGATAAGGACGATAAGAGTACTGCTGGCGAGTGTCAGTGTACTCTTTCTGTCGATGTATATGTCACACCCTCAAAATCCACTAACGGAGTTTTACCGTCAGAGGGTGTGAACTAACATGATCGGAATCATTAGTTATAATCAAACCATAAAAACGTTTAAATGAAATTAAGTGCGGAAGCGTAAAAACCAAAAGACAAAAGTTGCGTCACGCAGGACGACTTAAAACCCCATAATAACAGTTTAAAATCAGGTTGCATAAACAAAAGCGTTTCAAACAATGCATGATCCTATACCGCACGCCCGCCTCGGCTACCTGAGAATAACATACTAAAAGTGTCAACACGAGGTTGGTGAGTTCACAAGTTTATATAAAATAAAGCGTTTAGCGTTTGCGTTCAGCGTTTTGCGTTTAGCGTTTTGCGTTCAGCGTTTTGCGTTCAGCGTTTTGCGTTACTAGATAGTGTTATGTCAATTATATATCTATAGGTAGCTAGCCTATAAAACAAGTATTACTAAGTGTTCGACACCGAAGCTGACTGTTTATCATTTGCCTTGCCACCAGGTCTATCCCGACCATGGTATGTGTTTAGCCAAGATTACACCCACTCGACCTCCAGTCGAGTTTAGCGTTGGGTGGGGTTTGTCAAACCCAGTAGTACTACTCAACAATGACTCGCTATTATCCAATATTAAACGGTTCGATGTGAATGAAGGACTTTAGTTATTGCGTTTGCCACTTAGTCTTTACAAGTGATATATAATCTATATTAACAAAATCTTAAAAGCGTTTTCGGAGTATGTTATCTCCCCAAGTGAAAAGCGTTTGAAAACAGTTTAAAGGGGTAAGTGAACTCACTGTTTGCAAAGAATTCCCAAAATAAATCACCAAAGGATGCGCGTCACTGAAAAACTCTCTCTAGTGTTCTAAAACAACAAAGAGATTTTTCTAAGTGTCAAAACTATTATCGAGTCTCTAGACTCGGCACATAATACCTATGCACACAATATGTTTCGTGCTTCGTTTGTGAATCGTGTGTGACTTTAACAAGTACATTTGTGATACATTACATGTGTGAGCAATTATTTACGTGTCATGTATTAATAATGTACATCACTAGAAATTACTCCCCGTGAGGGCAATTTGGTCAACACATAACAATTAACTAGCAATTATTCCCCGCAAGGGCAATTTGGTCAAAACACGACAACTAATTAGCAATTATTCCCCGCAAGGGCAATTTGGTCAAAACACGACAATTAATTAGCAATTATTCCCCGCAAGGGCAATTTGGTCAAAACACGACAATTAATTAGCAATTACCATGTTTCATGCAACTTTTACAAAATTCAGCAACTAGTTTCTTAATGAAAGAATTCTACTTGTAAAACTAGTCTATTCCACCGATCATAGCATCTCAATTAATTTACCAAAAATCATCACAAAAGAATACATGTATTAGGTTTCCAGAACATATTTTATTTTATTTTTATTCCACATATGTTTCTCACAATGATCAAAACATTACAGCAAACTCATAACAGTCAAATTCATACGCAACAGAACTTTATTTGAAATTCCCGTTAAACTAAAAATCCAACAAATGCAAGACCACTTGGGTTAGGTTCCTAACTCAACAAGTCAACTTCCAGAAGTGGAACCAACCCAATTGGTCTCGTAGTTCATGAGATATAATATTTACAAAACAACCTAACAGCAGGTCTAACAACTCAGCTTTGCACCACGTTTTTGTAAAATCATAAAGGTTAATTTTTACACGTCCAAAAATTGCAAATTTATATTCTTTAGAAACTAGACTCAACCTAGTTTACTGTAGTATCAATAATCTCAACCAATTTTTACATTTACACCCAGATACAGTCAATTGAACATCAACAACACAATCTGTCCAGAAACTGTTTGCAACAAAACTCAACATATTAACCATCTATAGACCATAATCCGTTCATATAACACTCTAAACACCATAATCACTATCCATGCACATCAATTACACATTACATCCATAATTAGGGTTTTACTTGAACTCAAAACCAAGAAACAAACGATTAACATGCATTAACACCAATACTAGTTATCAATTCAACAATCAATACATCTTTCAATCAAAACAAGACACATGAACACAATCACATATAAAAATCGGACCTAGGGTTTATAATTAACCCATTAAAAATCGAAATCAAACATAGAGGATGCATAGGATAGTTGTTTATACCTTCCTAGCACTTTAATCTTCAATCAAACTTGAACAATCTTGATTGTATGTGTGTGTATGAGGGCCGATCGCAAGGGGGGGGGGGGGGGCTAGAGGCTGCCGTCGGGTTTGGGAGGAAGAGAGGAGAGAGTTTAGGGTTTAGGTTAATATTAATAATAATAATATAATACACTTTGGTCCCTTAACTTTCAAATGTTACTTTTCTAGTTTAATTAACTAGTTCTAGCACATTGAGTTAACGTTTATAACAATGTTATCACATAACACATAAGTCTAACACATAATTATCACATAATTATTGTTTTGACGTTTTTCGTTTATTCACCAATTGTTTGCGTCAACCCGTTTGCGTTTCGGTGCAATTCCCGAAAGACTACACATGTAGTAAGTGTCAAGCGTCATTTAAACCCTAGTTTAAATGTAATGAGGTGTGCGTTATAGGTTCAGTGATCTAAAGTTTGAATTGACGGAGTTGAGTTAACGGAGTTAACCTGAAATTGACGATTGTCACAGTATACAATTACATCGTCAAGAAATTCATGCTGGAGGCCTATGAGCCGGAGTTCCCGGAGACCAACCAGATGGTATACGACGCCCCTAAGGGCAAGATAGGGGTTTACGCTTCGTTCTTCCTATATGGGAATCTAAGATTCCCATTAACGAAGTTCGTATACCGTGTTTTGGAGAAACACGGTGTTCATTTGACAGAGGTGCACCCAATGGCAATTGCTAAAGTTCGCCATTTCGAATGGGTGTGCCGTATTTTGGATATCGAGCCTCGAGTCGACCGCCTGATGACCTTCTATACCTGGAGGTGCGTCCAGGGTTGGTATACCCTTGTCAATCGGATCAAGGGTTTGAAGATCTGCACTACTGAGTGTAGTCTTCGCTCTTGGAAGCGTGAGTTTCTCTACATTTCCGCTCGTGTCGTTCCCATTGCGATGTCGTTCAAGAATGGGAGGGCACTTCCTAATCTTCCGGCTTCCAATTACCAGGAGACGGAGTGGTTCACCAAGATTTCCCAGATTCAGACTCCTGTTTATCGCTTCGCGGAGTCTGGGATGGTCATGCTTGGGATGAGTCACGTGTGGAAGGATGCCGGGTCTGGGACGCCGCAAATACCCATCGTTCTTGAATACGGTTTGAACTATATTCCTTATGGTATGCCCCGTCTTTTGTGTTTGTTTAGGGTTGTCCTTCTAACATTGTTATCATTTTTATTTCAGAAGGGAACGACTTACAGTCGCTTTTGCACCCGCGGGAGACTGGTGGTCCCGCGCGGTTGGGTACTAGTGATCTTGATGAGAACGAGTTGCCCGTTTTGGAGAAAACTGCGGATAGATTCGTAGAGGTCTACCCGCCAGGCCATGAGATTTTAAGCGCCATTCGGCCAGGTAATGAGTTCTTTAATCCTCATCCTCTTCATGCTCACACTTCTGCTGGAATTCCTCTGATCTTGTCATCTTCTGATGACGGATCCGCAGATGGGCCTTTTATTGTAAGGAAAAAGAAGGCGGCTAGCGTGAAGGGTAAAACGAAGGTTGCTAACTTCGTTGACTTGGGGGATCAGTCTGATTCCGAGACTGAGAGTGAGGAGGCGGCGAGGAACCTTGGTGATGGTGACGAGACTATTGTCTCAGAGGTTGAGACAACGACTGTCACTTCCAAGTCGCCAAGCATTGCGAAGGTAACTGGCGTGAAGAGGCCATCTTCATCGGGTCCATCTCCGCCTATCAGGGCTTTCAAGATCAAGAAAACCAGTAAGTGTACTTTTTGTGTACCTTTTCCGCATCTCCTTCCGCCTTTGTTTTTGACATCTTAAGGTTTTTCTTTATGAAGAAGTGGACTTATCTGTTTTTGAAGAGAGTGGTGCGGGAGGAGTTGGTTCAGGACCCACGACGATAGGTTTGGTCAACCTATCCGAGGCGAGGACCCAGGCGGCTGCGTCTGTTTCTGTTGCTTCTACTGTTGAAGCAACTGTTCCGGTAATGACGTCGTCTTTCATGGCTGCTGCGCCGACGATGGCGTCTACTTTCGTTGCTGCGTTGAGCAGTTCAACTTCTTCGCCAACCGTCAGTGCCATATTTACTACATCATTCACCGGACCCGCGGTAACTTTTTCCATGAGATCATCTGCAGCGGCTGCAACGGTTATGAGTTCATCTCAAATGAGTTCATCTCCGATGGTCTCTACCTCTGTGGCTTCTACGGTGTCACATTCGGCGTCAACGACTACTTCGTCCTTGGCCGGTTCTTCAGGTATGTTTAGAATTGGGACCTCTAGACTTACCTCTGTTGATGAGGGGGTCCGATCTTTGCCTCCTTCCCATCACCTTGACCTCTTGGATGGATATCCTTTAGGTTCAGGTGATGGGTTTAGCGGCTATCGGCCTGTTATCGACCCTACAGGTGCGTGGGGTTACTTTGGCCTGTTATCCATCCTTGTAATTTTTTCTTAACTGTTTTTTTTTTTTTTTTTTTTGTTGCAGTTTCAGATTCCAATGAGGTCTATGCCCCAAGTTGGAATATACGCCGAGGAACGACTCTCAGGACGGCTGCAGACTGCGTCGATTGGACGCGCCATGCCGCTCCAAGTGGTGCATTGGGGGAGACAATGGTTAGTTACCAGGAAGGCCGGTTGTCCACCGAGCTCCGAATTCTACTCGTCCGGATGCAGCCGCGTGTCGAATTACGTTGTCGTGAAAACGATAAGTTGAGGACTGCGCGTAGCTTGGAGGGGGCTCAGGTGCGATCGCTGAGGGAAGAGAACAAGAAGCTTGCCGCCACCGCTGCTGAGAGAGAAAAGGCCTTCAAGGATCTTGAGGCCGAAATGCAAGCTAGGCATGAGGCCCGTTCCAAGGCTTCCCAAGTTGTTAATGATCAACTTAGGTTGGCTAAGGAAACTGCGCGTAATGCGACTGAAAGGGCCACAAAAGCTGAAGCTGTTGCTGAGCCTCTACGCGCTGAGAATGAAGAACTGAAAGCTAAACTGGAGAAGCTTCAGCAGGCTCATGAGGCTTTGGCTTTGGAGGACGCCAAGAAGCTACAGGAGCTCTTGGATCAGAAGGGTGTGCTTGATCGCATTGAGCGCAAGCTTAAAGGCGTTGAGGAGGCTGCTGCCAAGGAAGTGTTTCTTGCCAACCTAAACAAGAATGAGGCCGAACGCGCACGCGATCAAGCTCAAGCTACCCTTCAAGAGGCTCTGTCCAATAAGGATTGGCTTCTACGAGAAGCGTTGCCGCAGGTACGCAAAGCTCCATTATTCTTTGCTTTTTGTTTTTTTTTCTTTATACTTAGAAAAGTTTTTTGTGTAGGTTGTGCATCGGATTTTCGCGAACACATCCTATAATGACGCCATGAGCACAGCCCTCAACGCTTCTCATGAGGATGGAGAGAAAGCTGGTTTCTTACTTGGCCTAGGATTTGCAGAGAAAGGCATCTCGCCTTCCAAATTTCCTCTACACGATGTTAATACTGAGGCTGCCTATGACCAAGCTGTGAACCAGTATGCTGCTTTCTCTCATCCGGTCGTGGAAAAGGTGAATGAAGTTGCTGCTGCTGATGACGGGCTAGCTGTTCTCAAAGCTTTCCTTGAACAGCCGCAGCCAACTAATGGTGCGGGTTCAAGTGGGTTTGGAGGGAGTGGTCCCGAAGCCTGAATCTTGAGATTCCTCCAAACTGTTAGGATAGATTTGCACTTTTTGTAGGCGGGTAGATACCTAGCCATTTTGTAATGTTTGAACAGCTTTTATCGTGAATATAAATGTTTTGTTAATGCCTTGCCTTATAAACATTATATGATTTGCTCATGCATATTTTAGTTTAACTTAGCAATTTTCTAAGTGTTTTGAATAAGTTAACTTTTCGACGCGTGTCAGATAATAGGTTAATGTTCTGTTTCCTCTATCATGATTGCGCGGGTAGGACCGTCACTTTCACTTAGTAGGATGACCAAACTTCATCTATATCTGACCTGCGTGGAGGTTTTCCTCATCTTTTCCTTAGAAATTGTAACTGTTTATTTGTGTTTATGCGGGTTGTGCCGCTTTCCACACGCAACGACTTACTTCCTCCCTTACTTATTTATGCGGTGAATACCGGCATATCAGTGTGGTCAGATCATAAGTATAAAGGTAAGGCTATCAGCATCAATGTGATAAGGAGAATCATTTCCATTAGAAGTGGCTCTAGGCCTGTTCGTTACAAGTTTGGAATTGATCTACATGTAGCATTTTTGTAATTGAGCTCCATTCCATGTTCTTGGGATGGGGGTGCCATCGAGCCTTTCGAGCCGGTATGCGCCCTTTCCCAGAACTTCTTTAATAATGTATGGCCCTTCCCAGACCGGGGCCAGCTTTCCTGGGTGCTCCTGGTTCGAAGCCTCGTTGTTACGCAGTATGTAGTTTCCGACATTGAAGTTGCAGAGTTTCACCCGCGTGTTGTAGTACTTTTGCATTTGTCGCTTGTAGTTCTCTTCACACGCTGCGGCTAAGTCTCTGCGCTCTTCGGTCAGCATAAGGTCTAACCGTCTTTCCGCATCATTGTCTTCTGGTTGAGTTATGACTCTTGGTGAGGGTAGCCAATCTCGATTGGAACCATGGCTTCAGTGCCATAGGTGAGGCTGAATGGGGTTTCGCCCGTGCTTGCTTTTTTCAGCGTTCTGTTTGCCCAAAGGACATGTGGAACTTCCTCCACCCAGCCGGATCTATGCTCCAAGAGTCTTTTCTTTATGCCGTCGACGATGCTCTTGTTTGCTCTTTCCACCTCACCATTACCCTGCGGGTGTGCCACTGAGGTAAAGGTGTGGGTGATTTGAAACTCTTTCAGCCACTTTTTTAGCTTCTGGTCAGCAAAGTTGGTGCCGTTATCGCTCACCAAATTCTGTGGAAGTCCAAAACGACAAATAATAAATTCCCAAATAAATTTTTTGATATGTTTTGCGGTTGTTTGGGCTAGGGGTTTTGCTTCTATCCACTTGGTGAAGTAGTCGATGGCTACTAATAGGAACTGAACGTTCCCTGCTGCTGTGGGAAATGGGCCTGTAACATCGATGGCCCACATCTGGAATGGCCATGAAGAAGTGACTGGAACAAGTTCGTTCTTCGGGCGATGCGTGTTGGGTGCGTAGAGCTGGCAGGACCTACATTTTCTGATGTAGGCCAGCGCATCCGTGTGCATCCCCGGCCAAAAGTATCCCGCGTTGTTTAGCTTAGCTACAACTGCGCGTGGACCTGCGTGTACTCCACAGATGCCTTCGTGTACTTCCCATAGGAGGTAGTCGGCATCTTGGTCGTCAACGCATCTAAGGAGTGGACCAAGAAAATTACGCCTGTGTCTTTGACTCTGGTAGTACACCCGTCGCAAGGTAATTTATGATTGGCGTCATCCATGTTTCCGTGCCGGTTTGGATGACACAAATTTCCTTGTGCGGGACTGATGGTGCTCCAAGAAGTTCAACGCGGATGTCCTTTCCCAAGTGGGTGAAGGCTAACGATGCAAGCTTGCTTAGCGCATCCGCAGATTTGTTTTCGCTTCGCTTGATGTGCACAACTTTGCAATCGTTGAAATCACGCATAAGGGTTTTTGCTTGTGCGAGGTACAGGGCCATTGTGTCGTTCACGGCCGTGTACGTCTTGTTTATCTGGTTGGCTACTAGCATGGAATCCACGTGGGCTTCCAAGTTTTTCACCCCCATCTTACGCGCAATTCTTAATCCGGCCAAGAATGCTTCGTACTCCGCTTCGTTATTCGTACTTGGGAAATCCAGCCGAATAGCGTAAGTGTATTCTTGGCCTGCTGGGTTAGTTAGTTTCAACCCTGCGCCTGAACCTTCGTTGTTGGCTGCTCCATTAGTATAGAGTCGCCAAACATCGTTAATGTCTTGTGCTGGAGAGGGTTGAGCCTCTTCCTGGCACTCTTTTTCCAGCGAAGCGGGGACTTCTGCAATAAAGTCGGCCAAGACCTGGCCTTTTATGGATGGTCTTGGCTTGTACTTTATCGCGTATTCTCCCAACTCAATTGCCCATTTGGCTAGGCGCCCTGACAACTCGGGTTTACCTAGAACGTTTGCAAGTTTGAAGTTGGTGAGAATGGTGATTGGGTGGCCTTGGAAATATCGTCTTAGCCTGCGTGAAGCCTGTACAAGCGCTAAGACTAATTTTTCCAGGGTGGAGTACCGGGTTTCCACGTCTGTTAAGACGCGGCTTACATAGTAGATGGGCATCTGGATGCCCTTTCATTCTACTAGTAAGACTGCCCCAGTTGCTCTGTCTGTGGCGGAGAGGTAGAGAATTAATTCCTCCCCCACTTCTGGTGCTGTGAGTGTTGGGAGTTCGATCAAGCGTGACCGAATCTCTTGAAAGGCTGCTTCCGCTTCTTGTGTCCAGCGGAAGTGCGTTTTCTTCAAACAATTTCTTAATGTTGACACGAATGGGAACGACCTATCCGCATGGTTTGCCAAAAAGCGGTTAAGTGCGACTAGTCGTCCATTCAGTGTCTGAGCCTGTTTGATGGTAGTAGGTGATTCCATTTTCATAATGGCTTCAACCTTTTCGGGGTTCGCTCTGAAGCCATCTTTGGTAACGATGACTCCTAAGAACTTCCCATCTTCCATCCCAAAGGAACACTTGCTCGGGTTGAGCTTAATGTTTATCTTTCTGAGCGTGTTGAAAGTTTCTTCGATGTCTTTCAACATCGCCTCTGGCTCGAGGCTTTTGATGACCAAGTCATCATGTAAACTTCCAAGTTCCTCCCGATTTGGGCATGAAACTCTTTGTCCATCAGGCGTTGGTATGTGGATCCGGCATTCTTTAGTCCGAATGGCATCATTTGGTAACAAAATGTGCCATCGGGCATCCGAAATGCGGTTTTATCCTGATCGTCAACAGCCATGTGGATTTGATGGTACCCTTTATACGCATCAAGGAAGCATTTAAGGCGAAACAGTGCTAATGATCTACCTCAAGGTCAATTTCGGGTAACGGGTAACAATCCTTGGGGCATGCTTTGTTTAGGTCTTTAAAATCTATGCACATGCGCCATTGTTTGTTGGATTTTGGTACCGTGACGGGATTTGCAACCCATGTTTGATATTTACTAACGCGTACGATGCCTGCGTCAAGGAGTTCCTTGACTTGGGTTCTACACGCGTTAGCCTGCTCAGCACCCATTACGCGACGCTTTTGTATGACCGGCGCAAACGCCGGGTTACACTTGAGCTTATGCTCAGCCTTACTTCGAGGTACACCAGTCATGTCAGCTGGTGTCCACACGAAGATGTCGGCATTTTTTTGCAACAAGCGTTTGAGTAAGGTGCGTGTGGGATTAGTGATCGTTGGGCCAATGGTAACGGCCTGGTCAGGGTATTTGCCATTGAAGGCCTATTCTTCTGGCTCAGAGGTGGTTGGTTTAGCCATTTTTGGTTTGGGTTTAGATGAGACAGATGCGATGCATACCTGGGGGATGCCCGTGATCATAGCGACGCCCTCAGCTGTTGGCCATCCCATCATACCATGGACCGAAGACACCACGACATTAAATCTTGCCATCCCATCTCTCCCAAAGAGAATGTCGTATGTGTGGTGTGGCTTCCTCATTACAACGAAGTCCACGTCTTCTGTGCGGGAGTACTTCCCGTCCGTGAGAGTGACGGGGAAAGATAGGATTCCCAAGGGGGTGTTTGTGCTGCCGTCGAACCCTTCCATCGAGGCGTAAACTGTTTCTAGGCGTTCTTTGTCTTCGTCATCTAGCTTGTCGAAGAACTGCCTATACATGATCGTCTAGCTTGCGGGAGGTGATGTAGTGCCCTAGCTGACTTTTGATGACTATGGGGCCTTCTTTGTTGGGCCCCCCTGGCACACGCGGGAAGCGCACTTCTGCTTCCTTCCACGCACTTGGCTCTGTTGTTCGTCGTTTTCTTTCTCTGATGTTGCCGTGAACCATGTGAATGCTGATGTCGATGGGCTTCCGTCCATTGCCCTTGTACCGATTGTCTTTCCTCCCTCCGTTCCTGATTGACGCCACGAGGTGTGTGAGTTTCCCATCTTTGACGAATGTTTCGACGACATCCTTCAAGGATGTGCATTCCTCAGTGGTGTGGCCTTTTGTCCCGTGGAAGTCACAGGATTTGCTCTGATTAGCGTTTTGACGCTGTCGGATTATTGGAGCCTTTGGCCATGGGAGCTTCTCGGTGGCAAATATCTCGGTGACGCTTTTGGTAAGTGGCGTCCATCTGGGATTCCGGTTCGACGACTGCATGTTGTCCCTTCCGCCTAAGAGGGGGCGAGAGCTGGATGAGGTGTCAAAGTTTACCCTTGACTGCCAAATACCAAGCTTCCTCTTTTTATTTTGTCGGGCGGTACGGACGTTATTTTCTCTTGTTCTCTGAGTGTAGAGGTTTGTGCTCTGGGGAAGATTTCTACCCAGTTGTTTCTCTGTTTCGGCAATGCGTTTAGCTGCCGTCATGATGACATCCCACGTAGGTGGCATGCCGTCTTTACCTGTCAACGTGCGGATGAGCTCTGGGTACTCAGCGCCCTGGATGAAAGCGGCGCGAACAAGATCTTCGCTAATAGTGCCCAGACTTAGCTTCTTTGAGTTGAAGCGAGTGATGAAGTCTAGCAAAGATTCGTCTTCCTCTTGGATGCAGTTGAGGATCATCCATTGCTCTTCAGTATATTTTCTTTGTTGACTGAAGTGCTGGCTGAATTTGTTCTGGAAGTCTGCCCAATCGTAGATGTGGTGGACCGGTAGACGATAAAACCATGCTCTGACTGCCCCGACGAGCGTCATTTGGAACATGTAACACCATGTGAGTTCCGTCCAATTACTGACGGTTGCCCGCGCTATAAATCTGTTCATGTGATCGTCCAGGTCAGATATGCCATCGTAAGTGCCTATGTTGAACATCTGTTTAGCACTCTTTGGAGCGATTGCTTCCGCAATGTCCCTTGCAAATTTGGACGTTCCCGCATTCGCAACAGTTGGTCTGAAAGTTTTGGAGAAGTCACGTGGGTTTCCCCCCGTGTTCTTTGGTTTGAAAGTTTCTTCGAAATTTCTTCTCGAGTGGAAGTCTGCTTCTTTACGTTTCCCTTTCGCCTTATGACGTGGGTTTGCGTCACTGTCAGATTCTTCCCAATCTTCATCATCCACATACTCGCAATAATTGCTCATGTTGAGCTGTTGTCGAGTGTTTCCGAATTTGTCATTGGCCTGTTGGAGTGAACGTAAACGTTCGTCCAACTCGGCTTGGAATTCTTTCTGACGTGCTTCCGCCCAAGCTTTAACTTGTTCTGGTGTTTGTCGGGGAAGTCTCGTCTATTGTTTCCCCAACTGGGTATCAATGAATCCCATGAGAGGATTGTTTACTGCACTTGCCCCGGCTTGGGTAACCGGGGTAGTGTTCGTAACAATCGTGTGTTCACCGGTGTTCCCCCCAATTGCTGGGGTTGTGCTTACCGGAGTTTCTTGGTTACCCGGTGGCTTTGGCATCGGAGTAACCTTAACCATCTTTCCAGAAGTTTGAAAAAAACTGAGAAAAAGAAGAATTAAGTTCTAGCTTAATGCACGGATGGCGCCAATGAAGAAACACTAAGTGACCCCGACAGATTAAGGATAATCTTAGGGTTAAGTAGATGTTTCCCACGAGGGTTAGGTCCGACAAAGATGGCTATTCTTCTCAACCTGCAAAACAGACACCGTAAGCTCGTCACTGAGAAGGGGGGGGTTCCTCCTAATGACCACCCTCCGGCGTGAGAATCAGACTACGTTGCTCTGAATATAAGTGTATATAGAGAGAAATAGCTAGAGAGAAGATGATGATACCATTCCAAGGTGTTGGAGTATTTATAGCCGAAGGTAGGTTTCCAAGCAGGTACGGCCAGCTGTATATAATATTCCTTTTCCACCAACTATGGGCTACGTTCGTGCCATGATAGGAGTTGGTGGGTAGGCAGCGGCTGATAGCGACATTTTGTACTGGAGCGTGCTCCTCCTCGTACTATTGTCAGTGAGCTGTCACCCTGTGATTGGTTCATGGGTTGCTTTTGTCAGATCTTGTCTATTTGTCCATACCTTGGTAGGTATAGTACAAGAGATCTTCTAGAAGCGTACGGACTGGCTCTTTTGGGCGGGAATATTCCCGCCCTACTCATTTCTTCTTCAAGTGACATTACTGAAGTATTAAGAGTTAGTGCCTTATGCGTGTAGCCTTACTGTTAGTGCGGGTAGCCTTCCTTCTTGGCTTGTAGCCACAGTTGCGGGAACAGGCAGGGTACTGTACCAAGGGAGGCTTTCCTGCGGGGACAGCTGGCTTACTGCGTGTAAGGTCTTCATCTCTCTGAGCATGGTGGGTCCTGCGGATCCAGTTGGTCTTTGCGTGGACGTACCTCTTCAAGGTGAGTCTTGTGGGTCCAACTGGGCTTTGCGGGAACCTACCTCTTCACATTGGGTTTTTCAAAGAGCAGATATGAGATATGAGGCATTTGAATTTAGGGTTTGCTAATTAGAATCAGAATCAAAATCAGATTTGAAGCGTTTGAATTTTACCAGCTGGAGGTGCCCATTGAAATCCCGCCTATTTAACCTTGAAGTTTTAATGGATTGTACATCATGCATAAACACGTGTACAACTCTTAGTCTTAAGAGTTTTGAGTAAAGTCGGTTTTGACCTTCCTATATGCATTTTAATATAGTATATATATATAGAGAGAGAGAGAGATAGAGAGAGAGAAAGAGAGAGAGAAGATAGAATACAATAATTGCTTAGCGTACATTAGGTACAAGTATACTTATATTCATGAAATCGATCCATGAAATCACATCAGAAGACCTCGAAATCGTTAACACATATCCAATTAATCATTGGTTCACCCAAATAAACAGTTTTGGATCGTTAATCGATCATTTTTTTTACTTTTCTTCACGAAAACCGTTTTTGAGTGTTTTTGTATTTTTGGCTATGCTTTTTAGTATTTTCTCCTTTGTGCGTTTTTGGTTTTGCCTTTGAGCGTGATTCACGTACCTATCGTATGTTAAGCAGTTATTGTACAGTAACCTTAGCCTATATATATATATATATATATATATATATATATATATATATATCTTGTTCACCGATTAACTTGTATATAAAAATATAACGGAACTTAACGGAGCTGATGAGGTCGGTTAGTTTAGTTTATTATGATTGAATTGGCTTTGGGTTCATGAGGAGTAGGCTTAATCAACTCATGGACTTGCCTAGATCAGACCTAATCGATTTTAATAGTATTTGGGCCCAATCGGATCGGATTATCCTACCAAATTGGATGACCAAATCCAAGCGAATCGAATCGACCCAAATCCAATCGAATCGACGGTCTGGTTATTAATTTACAAAAATAATGCGAATCCTGGTCCTCTAGCTCACAATCCCATGTATTATCCAAGCATCAACAAGTCTTGATGTTTAAACATCCATTTAGCTGGATTATGTATTAGAGTTTGTTGCTGCCAAGATTTCCCTTTTCTCTTTCTTTATTTGTTATCATTATTAATATTATTGCTTATTACTTTTATTTCCTTCGAGCGTTGTTGCTACAACATCATCATCATTATTGATTTCCTACCATCATCATCATAGATAAAAAGCAAGATGTTGATGTCATTGAATCATCAAGTGATACTACTTAAGTGTTTAAATGAAATAAATAATAAGAATTAATCAAATCTAATCCATTGGCCTAGTGGTGAGGCATGGAGTGTTTAGCAACTTTCATCCTTTTCTCCTAAGGTTTGACTCCTACTGGTAGCATCCTTTTTTACAGCCATTTGTTTTGAACTAGTATGATGACCCACCGCGATGCGGCAGGGATTTGGTGACTAACTACAAAAGTAGTGATAATGGATTCATGTTGCCAACAGTTTTAAAGCACATCACCACAGCAGATATAATTTGATCACCTGTCATTCAACAAAACATAATTCAAGTGTCCAACACTCGGTTGCAATAAACACGCAAACGTGATGCACACTATCTCTTATGAATCTCAACAACTTCAGTTTTTATTGTTTTGTGTTCCAAATTGGGAAATACCGCTACCGAGCCGTACACGAAACTCCAAACTTTGGTACCGATTCGGTACCGAATTTGCTCATCCCTAGTTAAAATTCTTTTTGTTTTGACTGCTACCCGAAACTTGAAAGTATGTCAAAGTGACATGTTAGTAAAACAATATACTTTTATCAAACCGACATATATCTAAAATACTCATAACCAATGTTTTGGCCCGTATTAAAATTAACCCGGAATCAAAATGTTAAAAAAGTAAATTCATTTTGTATATACTTTATATGTATCCATTATCCTCCTTGAGTTCCCTTATAAATTTGTGCAACCCAACCAATTATTTATTTGTTTCATTTGCTTCTGTCTGTGTAAGTTCATATTAAAAATTTAAATGATAGCTTCTAATGTAGTGGAGGAGCTGTGCATTTGTTATCATAGTGATAACAGGTTCAGCTTCCTGCTAACTGTCAGCACTTAACAACTGCTCTGCTCCAGTTGTATATGAAGTTGCATATCAAGTATTGCATCACACAATACTCTGTAGCAATGTTTATCATGATACTTAAGTTGCATATCAAGTATTGTGTCACACAATACTTTGTACCAATGTTTATCATGATACTTGGTGGAAACCATGTTTTAACTTTAACCAAAAATTAAGACTTTACTTTGATAAAACAAACCAAAACAGAGTAAAGCTGCCGACAAACGCACTCACTGTGCACTAACAATACACAATCATATTCGGCAACCACAAATGGGCAACTTCCACCACCGCTCCACCGCCACCAAGGGTGCCAAATCGGAACCTAGCAACGATCGACGATGGCATACCTACGGTTGGCCTCTCCAACCGAGAGTCCGCCACCACAATGTCAACGCTGCCAACTGTTCCCAAATGGAACCAAGCAATGGTAATACGAAGCCGCGAACGACCTGCACCCAATTTAGGGTTCATACCAAAAATACGAAACCGGCGACGGTGACAAAAGGCAATGACCGTTCAATCCAACCGGCACCCGCCATCACAATGCCAACGATGAACCAGACAACATCCGCAAACATCATTCAAATAAGATACTAATTGACCAATTTGTTAAGGTGGCACTCAAATAATAAAGTAATAAACTTGTTACAGAAATGGCTCAACTCATCCTTTTCAATCTCTACCAAAACAAAACAAAACAAAACAAAACAAAAGAAATTACAAATTTAAAAAAACTTACTTTAGAAAGCAAGCATCTAGTCTGACCACTGACCAGGCTTCTGATAAGGCTTCACTTCACTGCAAGATTTTTTCATATTACTGTCTTTGCTGCAAAGAATCAAACAAATAAAAACCAAGTAAATAAACTGTTGTTTAAAATAACTTTCAACAAACATTATTGCACTTCAGGAACATTCAACTGGTGAATTGAAACATACTTTTGGAGTTAGAAACCCCTAACCTGATTTCTAGGGCACGACTGAAGCGCCATTTCTCTCATCACCATACCATCGGCTGCCACCGCCACCCATCACCGCTTGTAGGGTTCCAGTAATTGTCATATTATAAGTTTCATTTTTACAGTATATTGATAGACCCATGAACTCCTTCGTTAGTCATTTATGATTATGAGTTTTCAAAGACGCGTACAAGCATCTTAACACAAGTTTCGCATCAACTCGCCATCGGGTCACTTAACGCACCTTAGTATCCATGGCATTTTGTGTTTTTATTTTTGTTAAAACAGTACCGTAACGAACACAAAGAAAGCCGACTAATCGTCAATTTTGTTTTTTGTTATTTTTGTTTTAATTCCGGTACCGTTGCAAGTGTCACACCCCCACCTACGACGGAAATACCGAGCGTGAGCTGATTGCTCACAGCTTTTCAAATGTTACTATCAAGCAATATTATAAGTTTCAATAACTATTAATTAAATTAGATATAAAACAAAATCCATACAATATTCAAACAAAACAATAATGTATCAAACAAATATAAATTATAACTAACATTGTCTCGTTAATATTTTCTTCTAGCATATGCGTTGAAAATAAAGTAGTTTTGTCAACACAAGGTTGAGTGAGCAACACACCAGTTTAAATGTACATATAGTATATATAAAAATAAGTAATTGCAACAAGTCATATGAGAATAACAAATTAACCAAATGAGCAAGTATAACTGAGATGTCGAGAAGCACAAAGGCTATAACGACTGGCGTATGATCATACTATTTTAAGATTATGTTGGACCTCTCCGAATGCGGAAGCATAAAAAGCAAATAATACATAAACAAGTAAGGTATAAGTTGTTAACACATAAGACAATAGTTACAGTTTTGAGTATAAGTATATATGAGAAATATAATTTACGCATATGTCCCCAAAACGTGGAAAAAGAAGTAAAATATGGGAATGTGGTACTCACCTCAATAGACGAATAAAAATGATAAGAGAAATATTAAGAACTACGATTCGCGGAAATCACGCGTTGACGACAAGGCCTATAAAGGAATATAGAATGTGGATATGCTAAGTTAATGAACTAGATCGATAAGCGAGTTCGACAATTATAATTATTATTAAGTTAATATTACGTTCTTTTTAATCATACTTAATATAATATTTTATTATATATAAAGGTATTATATAAGTAAAACACCTCTTAAAAATATTTATTAGTTTGTTAAATTATATAGACATTATAAAAATAAATTTACCTTTTTAATATATTAAATTAATCTACAATACAAGATATAAATTACATGGTATTAATTATACATATCTATACATATATGTATATCTATATATACATATACATAGGGGATGGTTCAAAAGAGAAATGAAATTACTGCAAGAAATGCGACAAATGAATATAGACCACTGGTTTTGTTTTAAGTTTTAAATGCTTAAAGCTAAATAAAGAAAGTATTAATCATTCTCTTTCTTCAATTAATATAACTAATAAACCATAATATTTATCTATTTAATTATTGTAACTAATTAAATTATTATATTTGGGAAATATTAAGAACTCATTTATTTTTATAACTTATTTTTTGTATCTTGAATTTTTATCTTACACAAGTATAATTTATTCATACTTAAAATTTCTTTCTATCCAAAACTAATTTCTTCCAACTCAATATATTAATATCCATCAACACATACTTACATTATAATGAATAATACCAAAAACTATTTTACATGTGATTGCATTAGATATCAACAAAAAACATACAATCTACATAAAAACGTATAATCTGCACTTGTTCTAGAATAAGACAACATATAAACTACACACGAAAAACATATAACCTACACACAAAATTCATTATCAATAAAATACACACGTACACAAAAACATATAACCTACACACGAAAAACATATAACCTACACACGAAAGTTTTATCTTACACAAATACAATTTATTCATACATTAATTTCTTTTTATTCAAAACCATTTTCTTCAAACTCAACATATCAATATCCATCAACACGTAGTTACATTGTGATGAATAATACAAAAAATTATCTTACACATGTTTGCATTAAATGTCAATAAAAAATATACAACCTACACAAAAACATATAATTTACACTTATTATAAGAATAAGAAAACATATACTCTACATACGAAAAACATACAACCTATAACCTACACATGTGTATGATATGTGTATCTTTGTGTAGTTTATATAATCGTTGATGTCGAATTAAATATGTAAGTTGTATGCTTTTTGTATGTTGTACGTTTTTATTGCTCAAAACAAGTGTAGGTTATATAACTTTGTGTAGGTTGTATATTTATTGTTTACATTTAATGGACACATTTGTATGATTTTTTTATTATTATATATGAAAATAATTTTTATAGGCATACTAATTGAAAAAAATATATATTATATTTTGATATTTAGTGTTAAAAAAACACGTTGATATATGCTAATAAAATATATACAACCTACACAAAAACATATAACTTACACTTGTTCTAAGAATAAGAAAACATATAATCTACATACGAAAAACATATAACCTATAACCTACACATGTGTATGATATGTGTATCTTTGTGTAGTTTATATAATCGTTTATGTCGAATTACATAAGTAAGTTGTATGTTTTTTGTATGTTGTACGTTTTTATCGCTCAAACAAGTGTAGGTTATATAACTTTGTGTAGGTTGTATATTTATTATTTACATTTAATGGACACATTTGTATGATATTTTTATTATTATTTATGACAATAATTTTTATAGACATACCAATTAAAAAAATATATATTATGTTTTGATATTAAGTGTTAAAAAACATGCTAATAAATTGAGTGGAAATTATTTTTTAATATAAAGAATATTATTATATGAATAAATTGTATTTATGTTGAATAAAATGAAGAATGTGTAAATAAAAAATAGAACTAAAGTAGTGTTTTTAACTTTTTAATTATTATTGTTAAATTAGTTAGATATATTAATTAGAGAGAGTTTTATTATGGTTATATTAGTTGTATTAATTGGAGAGAAAGAGTGCATTTATTGTTCATTTACATCTTTTTATTTATTTTTAAATATTTAAAACCTAAAATAAAACTAGTGGCTAATATTCATTTATCTTATTTCTTGCAATAATTTGATTTCTTTCTTGAACTTAAACCCATATACATATACATATATACATGAACGAATCTTAATAATCAATTTTAAATATTAAAACCTTTATCATTTTAATAATCATAAATATATACATATATATATATACATACACAAACACACACATATATATATATATGGTTTTACCCGAGGCTTGAAAAAGTAACTAGTTAAAAATGTTCGTTTAATAAGATATAAGTTAATTATCAAAATTATAATATTAATAATGTTCTTTAGTTGTTTTAAATAATTTACATAATATATAAATAAATTTAGTAAATAAAATACATAAAAAGACACCAAAAATACCGGGCTGCGGGACTCGAACCCGAGCGGGCAACCGGTTTGCCAGAATACACACACATGTTTCTTTTGTTTATAAACTTCAGCAGATTAAATATAAACTAACAACAAAAATCCCAAAGTGATCTCAAACCCTAGGATTAACAATCACGTCAATCGGTGATTGTTAATCAAATTCGTTATAGGGCTTTTGACAAACAATCATTGGGGATCCTAAAACACTGAATAATTACCTCAAACGACGTTCGATGATGTGTTAATTTAACAGACCAGTAGTCGGCCAAAGAAGAAGACGAACCAGTCATTAAAAACCAATAACGAAAACTTCATTAAATAGGGGGCTATAGTCGGGGAGGGTTTGATGATCGTATCTGATAATTTAATTGGATTATCTCCATCGATCTCGTGTATAACGAACTTATAAGGATGTCGGCTAAGTATATACGGAATAACAAATCAAAACAGGTTTTATTAACATGTTTATTTTGTTTAATAGGCCGAAATTTACATAATTATCGTATTCACAAGATCCATTTCAACTTACAAACGAAAATTAAGGTCCAAGTAAAAGAAATTCTTTAATTCAGGTTCAAGGAAACAAATGTGGATACGAATTTGGGTATTAGGATATGGGTTATAACTTAATTTACAACTAGAACCTTGATGTTTGAATATGAACACAAAATGGTTAAAACTTTATACTTTGGGTTAATTGTGTAAAAACACAAAAGATATAATTATACAAACAATTAAATATTAATAAGGTAATCAATTTAACTCGATAATCGCAATTATATTAATTTAATAAAAACAACCCGAACATCGAACCGAGTCGGAGTTTTAATAAAAATAATATTTCAAAAACCCGAGTTGTTACAGCAAGGAAGCCAACCAAACGCCAATTTTGTTTTTTTTTTAATTTCTGGTACTGCAACAAAGGTGACGAAAGCCAACCGACTTCACGTAGACTCGGCGCCTCAACGCCTGGGATCCACAACGTTCGGGTTTTACCAACGCGCAAATTTACCGACCGACACCCCCCATTGGCTTTTGTACCATAACGAACATAATCGAAACCAACCGAAATGATGTCGAGTTACGCCTCAATGCCCAAAACATACAATGTTTGGATTTTACCACCGCTCGAGTTTGCCAACCAGATATACCTCGTTTTAAATATTTTTTTTTGTTAGTGAATCTTTTTATATGTTAATTTGAAGAATTAATTTTTTGAATTTTAACGCTCAATTTTACCAACAATGGCCATATCGTAACGAAGATAACCGATACCAAACGTATCGTTGTCGACTTACCGTCGTAACACTTGGATTTTACCAATAACCATGTTTTACCAACACTCTGATTTCAACGTTGGAG
The DNA here is from genome assembly GCF_021521415.1 of Bidens hawaiensis. Taxonomy (NCBI): domain Eukaryota; kingdom Viridiplantae; phylum Streptophyta; class Magnoliopsida; order Asterales; family Asteraceae; genus Bidens; species Bidens hawaiensis. The sequence continues at coordinate 34,331 of NW_027506415.1, read as the reverse complement.
TTACTAGTTGTCCCAACGCAACGGGTTGAGTAAAACGTTAGTTATTGTTATTATTATTATTATTATTATTATTATTATTATTATTATTATGCCGTTGCTGTATAGGGATACAACAGCATCTATTATTATTATTATTATTATTATTATTATTATTATTATTATTATTATTTCTATTATTATATTACCAACGTATTATTATTATTATTTATCACCATTTTATTATTACACTCAACCAAGATTTAACTTATTTAGTTCGAACATTTATCGACTTTTAAGCCCGCTCTAGCTAGATCTTGGAATCACTAAACGAGCCGAACTTAAATGAACAAGCTTTTCATTATGAATATACCTTAGACGAATCGGTTTCACGAACACAACAAACTCTTGTTCGTTGCGATGCTCGAACACCAACAAGCTTCGGTTCTTCTTCGGATTTGAATCCAAAAATGGAAGAGAGAATGTTTGTGCCTGTTAGTAAAAATGGAAATTGACTAGGGTTTTAGGGATTTTAAGGTATATACATACCCCCAAGCCCATGGACCTTAGACCCATTATCACACTAAGTCTATGATTTACTCTAAGTCCACCCTCGCTTAATCCTACCATCCATTATATTCTTTAATTATTTAATTGACGACGATTAATAACGTGTAACTAAATAATAAAATTTTCTTTATTTATTATTTTCGAAACGTCGGATGTTACAACCAAGTTAGTTGTTATGTAATTGAGTTTAAATATTAAATATACATATCGTTTTTCATAAAAAATACATATAATTTAAAAAAAATCGGGAATAGCGGATAGTTGGGCCTTTGACCATCGACCACTCAGCCTCATGCCATGGCTGACCCTGCTTTATCATCATTGGATAGTCAAAGTGTATAAATATGTTCTATCAAAGTTGCTTATACAAGTACTTGCTATTACCATACGCTAGACCAAAAAAAATATTGTATAATTTTTTTTAAAATTGGCATGTTCATAAGAAAAAATGATAAGATAAATGTGTAAATAATTTTGTTTAAGTTACCGAATACAACTAATTAATGAAAAATCATTTGAGATTTTAATTAATCAATAACTAAAAATAAAACAATAAACAAAATCCATTCTTCACGCGAGAGCCACATTAGCGACACCAAGTTTCATCGTATTACCTGCATGGTGTTTACGCCGTGAAACATGCCAAATCGGATCATGTCGTGAGTTGGGGTTTCCATACCAAATGGTGTATCGATGTAGTTCCTAACTGAAGAAACACTAAGTGACCCCGGTAGATTAAGGATAATCTTAGGGTTAAGTAGATGTTTCTCACGAGGGTTAGATCCGGCAAAGATGGTTATTCTTCTCAACCTGCAAAACAGACACCGTAAGCTCGTCACTGAGAAGGGGGAGGGGGGGGGGTTCCTCTTTGTGACCACCCTCCGGCGTGAGAATCAGACTAGATTGCTCTGAATATAAGTGTATATTGAGAGAAATAGCTAGAGAGAAGATGATCATACCGCTCCAAGGTGTTGGAGTATTTATAGCCGAAGGTAGGTTTCCAAGCAGGTACGGCCAGCTGTATATTCCTTTTCCACCAACCATGGGCTATGTTCGTGCCACGATGGGAGTTTGTGGGTAGGCAGCGGCTGATAGTGACATTTTGTACTGGAGCGTGCTCCTCCTCGTACTATTGTCGGTGAGCTGTCACCCTGTGATTGGTTCATGGGTCGCTTTTGTCAGATCTTGTCTATTTGTCCATACCTTGGTAGGTATAGTACAAAAGATCTTCTAGAAGCGTACGGACTGGCTCTTTTGGGCGGGAATATTCCCGCCCTGCTCATTCCTTCTTCAGGTGACATTACTGAAGTATTAAGAGTTAGTGCCTTATGCGTGTAGCCTTACTGTTAGTGCGGGTGGCCTTCCTTCTTGGCTTGTACCCACAACTGCGGGGACAGGAAGGGTACTGTACCAAGGGAGGCTTTCCTGCGGGAACAGCTGGCTTACTGCGTGTAAGGTCTTCATCTCTCTGTGCATGGTGGGTCATGCGGATCCAGTTGGTCTTTGCGCAGACGTACCTCTTCAAGGTGAGTCTTGCGGGTCCAACTGGGCTTTGCGGGGACCTACCTCTTCGCTAACGTAAAATGAAGTATTCGATGGTTTGATTTGTTTTATATTTGATTAAAAAAAAGTTCACGCCATTAATAAAATTCACTTTTAGTAAATTTTAAATAATATTTTTTCGGGCTATCCTTAAGTACCGACTAATTGATGATGAGCCTTGCCCAATTTGTCGCAAAGTCTATTTGGATTCTTTTGGAGACCATGTGATGCATTGCAAAAAGTTTTCTGGTTTTAAATACAGATATGATTTGGTTAGGGATATTCTGTGTGATTCTTAAACAGACATGGATTTCTGCTAAAAAGGAGGTCATTGTTAACCTTCTTGTGAATCCTCTTGAAGGGAGGTATACTTTTCGGCCAACTGATATTCTTGCGTCCGGGTGGGCAGGGGGAAACGCGCCTATGTGGATCTTACAGGAGTGTCTCCTCTTGTTGGGCTTAGGGACCGTGGGTTTGTTGTGGGTCATAGGTTAAATTAGGCGAAGGTGTTAACACGAGAAAACTTGTTTAGAGAATCAACATATGTTTCTCCCATTTGCTTTTGATACATTTGGTTTTCTAACCCCGAAGGCTGTGAATTTTTTGAACAGGGTTCAGCGTATCGTGCATGGTACTTTTTCATAGCCTAAGTCCGAAAGCTTCGTTTTTAGTAGGATTGACTTTGTCATTCAAAAATGGGTTGCAACGCAGCTTGTTGTCCGTTTTCATGTCACTTTATTGTAACCGTTTTAGAGTATAATGAAAATTACAAATTACAAAAAAATACAAATAAAAAAATAAACGAAAGAAAAGAAGGGAAATGTATTAATGAAAGAAAAAAAATGGGGATTCAGGTTGAGCCAGTGAGTTTTCTTACCTAGGGTGGGTTTCCTCCTAAGGATGGTCATTGGGTTGGAACTGATGGGGCAAACTAATATATGATGTGTGTGGATATATCTATTTTAATTTTAAGCAAAAAATCACATAAATCGGGTTTTTTAAATAGATATTTACCTATAACTAAATCACACATGAAAGCAAGTGTACCAATCAGATGTAATAAGGTGACGGTAAGGGACAAGTGCCAATCCATATAAAGATCTAGTATTTTTCTAATACTAAATATTTATTATTGACTAACCAAAAAAATAAAGATTTCTTTATTTGAATTTTTCTTAACTAAACGACCATACAATGAAATAAAGCAAGTAAAATATAAGAAACAATCAATCTAAAGAAGCTACCTAGACCATGTATCCACTTAAACTAGTGATAAAATAACAATGAAAATGGCCAAACAACACAAATAAAGATAAAAATAAATATTATATTCCAATAAATGACCTAATACAAGCATGAAAACATCATGATGGATATTCATTCAAGTTGATAACCATAAATAATTAGGCTCGTCAAAACAACCCTCGATCAATCTTGCTGCAACCTTGACCGATAATCATGTTAAAACCAGGACTTTGACATTAAAAGGTTCAAAGAAACCTGTTGAAAAACCTTATTTTGAACCCAAAGAATCCAAACCTGAGTCATCCAAGCCTGCCTCTTCCTCAAACTATCACAACAAGAAGCGCAAGAATTACGCGCTAACCCAACAAACCGCACCTCAACCCCAACCTAACCTTGCACCACCATTTAGGAAACTGTACAACAGACCCCATTCGTTGTGCAACAACTGTCAACGTTATCATCCCGCCTATTCCGTTTGTCGTCAATGCAATCGTTGCAACCGTTTCGGTCACCTTAGTGCCATTTGCCGTGAAACCACTGTTGTGCCCAATTCTCCTCCATGATTTGCTCAACCTAACCCCCGCCCTGCACCGTATGTTCAATCCATTAACCAGATGCGAGCTTGTTATAATTGTGGTAACCCTAACCACTTTCGCAACGCATGTCCACGACTCGCAAATGTGAACTCAATGCAACTTGCTCCAACTCCGCTGTACCAGGTTCAGACGTACCAAACCCAGCAAGCTTACCAGCCACAAGTTCCACCATTGTTGGCTAACCAAGCTCAAGTCCAGCCGTATCCCGCCATTTTAGCTCCCGAACCACAAGGTGGTCAAACCGTTCAAGCTGCTCAAGCTCCTCCAGATACTCGAGGGCGTGCTTTCATGATTAACGCCAACCAAGCTCAACAAAGCGGCGACGTGGTGAACGGTACGTTCCTCGTAAACGACCACTTCGCATCTATTTTATTTGATACCGGTGCCGATATAAGCTTTGTGTCTTTTGAATTTGAACCTTTCCTTGCTTAATCCCGATCTAAGCTTAGAAACTCATATTCTGTTGAGGTAGCTAATGGTAAATCTGTATCAGTCGACTCGGTTATTCGAAATTGCAAGTTAAATCTAAATGGCCATAATTTCTCAATCGATCTCATTCCTACGCAATTGGGAAGTTTTGACATCAAAGTAGGCATGGACTGGCTATCTGTTCAACGTGCTGAAATTGTTTGCTTCGAGAAGTTCATTCGTATCCCGCTTGCCGATGGTCAAATTCTCCGTGTGTCTGGTGAAAAGCCTTTTTCCTCGATCCTAAGATTTATCACTTGTTTTCAAGCTCAAACGTACTTACGCAAGAAGTATGTTGCATTCATAGCCCATGTGGTGGAAAAGAAGGAACGGAAAATTGAGGACATTCCTGTTGTTCGCGAGTACCCTGAGGTGTTTCCCGATGATGTTTTTGGTCTTCCTCCTATTCGTGATGTGGAATTTCGAATCGACCTCATTCCTGGTGCAACCCCGATTGCTAGGGCTCCTTACCGTCTTGCACCCTCCGAGATGCAAGATTTGTCTAACCAACTCCAAGAACTTTTGGATAAAGGGTTCATTCGCCTAGTTCATCTCCTTGGGGCGCACCCGTGCTTTCGTCAAAAAGAAAGATGGATCCTTCCGTATGTGCATTGATTACCGTGAGCTCAACAAACTCACAATCAAGAATCGTTATCCTTTGCCTCGTATTGACGATCTTTTTTATCAACTCCAAGGAGCTTCATGCTTCTCAAAGATTGATCTTCGTTCGGGTTATCATCAACTACGCGTGCATGAAGATGACATACCCAAAACCGCTTTTCGGACTCGTTATGGGCATTAAGAATTTATGGTTATGCCTTTTGGGCTAACCAATGCACCCGCAGTGTTTATGGATCTCATGAACCGCGTATGCAAACCTTACTTAGATAAATTCGTAATTGTTTTTATTGACGACATTCTTATTTATTCCAAGTCCAAAGCCGAGCACGAGAAGCATCTTCATTCCGTCCTTGATCTCTTAAGGAAGGAACAACTCTATGCTAAGTTTTCAAAGTGCGAATTCTAGTTGAAAGAAATTCCGTTCTTAGGGCATATAGTAAACGAAAAGGGTATCCACGTTGACCCAGCCAAAATCGAAGCCGTTAAGAATTGGAAAACTCCAACCACTCCTACCGAAGTTCGTTCATTTCTTGGTTTCGCGGGTTACTTTCGTCGCTTCATTCTTAATTTTTCCAATATCGCTTTGCCCCTAACCTCTCTAACTCATAAGGATAAACCTTATGTATGGGGGCCAAAGCAAGTAAAAGCTTTTCATACTATTTAGCGCATGCTTTGCGATGCACCGATCCTTGCACTCCCGGAGGGCAATGAGGATTTTGTTATCTATTGCGATGCTTCCAATCAAGGCCTCGGTTGGGTCCTTATGCAACGAGGTAAAGTTATCGCTTACGCTTCACGACAACTTAAGGTTAATGAAAAGAATTATACAACGCACGACCTCAAACTCAGTGCCGTTGTATTCGTGTTGAAAATCTGGAGACATTATCTCTATGGCACTAAATGTGTGGTATTCACCGACCACAAGAGTCTTCAACATATTTTTGACCAAAAATATCTAAACATGCGGCAACGACGATGGGTTGAACTACTTAGCGACTACGACTGCGAAATTCGTTATCATCCTGGTAAAGCGAATGTTGTAGCCGACGCCCTTAGTCGAAAGACCCATGTGAAATCAATCCTGCTTCATTGTGTGACCGTTCAAACCGATCTCCAGCTTTGTATCTTTGAATCCCAACTTGAAACTAAGCGCGATGGTTTGTTGTATTACCTCAATAGATTGTGGGTTCCTAATCGTGACGATCTTCGCACATTCATCATGGACGAAGCTCATAGTCTCGATATTCCATTCATCCCGGTGCGGATAAGATGTATTTTGACCTACGGACCACATTTTTGTGGCCCAGTATGAAGAAAGACATCGCGTTATATGTGGGAAAATGCCTTACTTGCGCTAAAGTTAAGGCCGAGCACCAAAGACCTTCTGGTTTACTCGTTCAACCCCACATCCCCGTTTGGAAATGAGAGGATATCTCTATGGATTTTGTGTTCAAGCTTCCGACTACTCCAAACCGTCACGACGGTATTTGGGTTATAGTTGACCGTTTGACTAAATCTGCTCATTTCATCCCAATCAATGAAAAGTTTTTGATTGATCAACTCGCGCAGATTTATGTTCAGCGTATTGTTTGTCTTTATGGTATACCTTGGCATATCATTTCTGATCGTGATAGCCGCTTTACTTCACGTTTCTAGAAATCGCTTCAAAATGCATTGGGAACTCAATTGGATCTTAGCACCGCCTATCATCCTCAAACCTATGGACAATACGAGCGCACGATTCAAACGCTCGAAGACATGCTTAGGTCATATGTCATGGATTTCGGTGGAAACTGGGATTCTCATCTTCACTTGATTGAGTTCTCGTATAATAATAGTTATCATTCGAGTATCCGTATGGCTCCGTTCCAAGCACTCTATGGTCGTAAATGTCGATCACCTATTTATTGGAGTGAAATTGGGGAAACCCAAATCACCGGCCCGGAACTTGTTCAAGAGACTACCGATCGAATCGCTCAAATTCGACAAAACCTTTTAACCGCTCGTAGCCGTCTAAAGAGTTACGCTGATAATCGAAGACGACCTCTTGAGTTTAATGTTGGCGACCGTGTTCTTCTCAAGGTATCCCCTTGGAAAGGTGTTGTTCGTTTTGGCAAGAAAGGCAAACTATCTCCTCGATTTGTTGGACCTTTTAATATTCTCGAACGTGTCAGAAGTGTGGCTTATACTCTCGAGCTTCCGCAAAAACTTTCGAACCTTCATCCAACGTTTCATGTCTCTAATCTAAAGAAATGTCTAGCTGAGGGAAATCACCAAATACCACTCGATGAAGTGCAAGTTGATGAAACAATGCGCTTTGTTGAGAAGCCGGTGGAAATCATGGATCGCAAAGACAAGGAAACCAAACGTAGCCTTATACCTTTGGTAAAGGTTTGTTGGGAATCCAAACGTGGCGCTGAATTCACCTAGGAGCGGGAAGACCAAATGCGAACTAAGTATCCTCATCTTTTTTATACGGATTCTTCTACTTAATTTCGGGACGAAATTCTCAAAAGTAGGGAATGCTGTGACATTTGTCGATTTTTTCGTATTCTTATTTGTATTTGTTTTCATTAAACCGACCCGTTGTGTCGTTTCAATGTATTCTTATTTGTCGTTTATCATTTAATATTAATTACGACGATTTAGAGTTATTATTCGTTCATTTTTATATCCATTCGATTCACATAACGAAACTCCGGGATTTAAAGTTAATAAAATAATTTAATCTCCAAACTATGCGGGTATAATATACAAATAATATAAAGATACAAAAATTATATCAAGTTTATAATATTTGAAAGTTCAAGGATCATTGTGTAAATACAGTTTTGATCTAATCTATATATATTAATAAAGATAAGGGGTGTAAAGTGTAAATATGAATTAAAATATAATATTATTATAATAATAAATCCCAACCCACCAGCCCTTCCCCCCTAACCCACGTTTTTCGGGCTCCGACCGGAATCCGACGACCGCAAACAAATCCGGTGGCCTTAATTAGGCCGCAAATCCCGTTCTTTGACCAAAACAATTATATCAATATGTTTCTCCGTTAATTTTAATCATTAATCAACTTAATTATCATATAATAATGACCTAAAGACGGATTATAATCCGGAAACCGCCGGATATTATTCAAAAACGCAATAACGATCATTAACTACTATACGCTCCAATTGACACTATAAATAGTATGCAATCCTTCGTCTGACCCTGCTGTAACATCAATACACACAAAGAATACTCTCTATAACCCCTTAATTATTCGTACAAAACCAAACTCCGACGAGCTCCGTTCACCCTCTTTCCGACACCAAATCAGGTAATTGTTATATTGGTTTCAATCATTATAAGCCGCAAAACAAAACCCCTAACATAAATTAACCAAACAAGGAACAGATTAATCAAATTAAAAATCTAGGGTTTTGAGGAAGACAATGAATATGGTCATTTACATTTATATATGTTTTTCTAATACTTTAACAAAACAAACGAATTGGTACAATGGTTAAGTCTGATTGTTGTAGTCACGGAGACCCGGGTTCGAACCCGGGTCACTGATATCTTTGTTAATATTTTTAAAACCATTTTTTTAGTAATATATATATGTATATATATTCTTATAAATAATTGTAAATCACGTAAAATATTTTTAAGACAAATAAAGATTATTATAAATTATTTTTAGCCTTTTCATTTAAAAACCCAACTCTCAAAACCAGAAAACGATCGTTAAAACCCGTAAATTAAATATATATATCCTCGTCGTAAACTTTATAATTCATTAACATATTTGTTTCTTCCAAATATAATATATACCGTTAACACCAAAATTTCGTAAACATTATAACATACAAACTTGGTATTATTCTCGTAATTAAAGAAACATATAATAATAAGCCGTCGAATTTTTCGTTAAGGTTAAATTTAAAATATCTTAAATTAATAAGTATATATTTTAATAATAAAATATATAAACAATAAAACCAACTTTATAATCCCGTTAATTAGTTAGTAATTATCTTATTTCTTATTTTAGCTCGCGAGATTCAATCGTTCGGTTTCATTTAACGCGCCTTCGGTTTTTCTTTCCAAGTTAGCTTCAAGTTCAAAGGTGAGTTTCTCACACCCCATTTTTACTCTTTTTTTTATTTTTGGGGGTAGCATATGTATCTTATAAACTCAAGTAATTACTAATTCATTTACAAACTGCAATTCATTACATGGACTTGTGTGTTTACTTGATTACTTGCTCGAATTTACTTGCTCATGGTTTCCTCAATAAGTATGATCAAACGCCCCCCTTTGCGCTCAAGACCTTGTTATGAGTGGAAAAGTTGGTGCACAATCCCAACTGGAAAGGAATTTACTTGCGCGATTATTACACTTGTCTCATGGAATTGTATGGTTTTTATGTATTTATATCAAACTGTGTGAACTCACCAACTATTAAGTTAGTTGACATTATTTTATACATATGTTACAGGTACTATTATTAGAGGATGACATGGATGAAGACACTAGAATTTAGGTTACTTAAATAATAAACAAAGTTGATGTTCGTTTTATTTCTTTCCTTTGTATTTGTTTATTTGAACAACATGTGTACTTGAGATTTGAATGAATTAATGATAATATTGTCACTTAATAGTGTCACATGTGTTTTGGGCAATCTATACGTCACACTCGGGCATTTCCGCTTAAGCCGGGGTGTTACAAAATCGAATATGGCTCGGGTTAAGGAGTTTGTTATCCGGATCTTGAAAGTGGGTTATAACATAATTTCATTTTCAGTCCTTAAGATTTAAGAATGGATACAAAGAGAGGTAAAACTTCATATTTTGGGTTGAAATGCCAATATAGGAAAGTTATCATTATATAAATAATTAATTAAAAGTTTTAATATTAATAATTAAACAAATTTAAACTCGATAACACAATAAAAATAATCCAAACATTGATACGAGGCGGGTATTTATTTAAATTTGAAAACCCGAGTTGTTACAGTCTCCCCTACTTTAGGGAATTTCGTCCCGAAATTAAGGAATACTATAACAACACCATTAGATTTTAAGAAAGGGAAAATTTTAAATATAAATTTTAAAATTAATCATAATACAAAACTTTGAATAGTTAAAACAACGATTCAAACGAAAATCCGATAAGGGCACTTATATATAGGATGTACAAGCGGCGTATCCACCATGTCGTTATCATCTCTACATTTGTACCGTTATTCCAACCACTTTCAATTCTATATTATGACACACAATCTTACGCATCATGATTTCCATGCAAGAACTTCGATAATTATGTTCCGGGCCATAATTATGTTCATCGTCGGATGGTCCAGATGATTCGTCCCATCGTGTGGATTTACAAAACGTTTGATTAACACATGACTTTGAGGAAAAAAAAGTTTGAAGGAGTTTTAATTTAGAACATTAGAAAGTCACTAATGTATAAAATAATTTCAAAAGTTGCGTTGAATTTTAATAAAGCAAAGAAATTTTAAGACGACTTTTAAACGTAAAGATATAAGTATTTAAAGTTTAAGAATGGGTAGCTTATATATGGTTAAGGTTATGAAGGTAAAGAGATAAGATAGAAGTATGCTTCAATAAACAATCTATTTAATCAAAAGAAACTTTATTTATTAGATAGAAAATAGTCCAAATACTGAAATAATTCAAGCCAATATTTAAGAAAAGACAAAATAAGGTAAGATAGGTGAAGAGAATATCAGAGTTAATTAAAACTTTAGGCGGAATATAAAACTTTGGACGTTGGATTTACTTATAAACACAGTTCTAATATTAAAGTTAATTAAAACTTTACGCGAAATATAAAACTTTCATAACATTACAATAATAATTCATAACATGTATTAAAACATTCTTGTCTTTCAAAATTAAAACATTAAATATAAAACATCATGCGTCTTCAGATGTCAGACTCGTATTCTTCTGTCATGTGTCCCCGCTCAAGCCAGCTGTCTCATCCTACTCACATGCGTGCATACTAAAAGTCAGCTACGCTTAGTGAGTTCTAGTTAATAACACATCGTACAATACATACACTTACCTTCAATTATGCATCCGAAGATACATAAAAATTACTTTACTAATTTACTTTCATTACATAAGTTTATGCATACATTCATACTTTATTACTTTCATACTTTATATTTACTGTCATTTCTATCTCGGATATTATTAGGGTCTGATCCCTTTCTTTTCTATCTCAGATATTATTAGGGTCTGATCCCTTTCTTGTCTATCTCATATATTAGTAGGGTCTGATCCCCCTTTACTTCTCTATCTCATATATTATTAGGGTCAAATCCCTTTCTTCTCTATCTCAGATATTATTAGGGTCTGATCCCTTACTTTTTCATCATCGTACATTGTCTTTACATACCCTAACATACATATACATTCTTTAATCATTCATACATATTCAGATGTTGTATATATATATCTATCATACACATTCATCTATTATATGCATACCTCCTGGTCAATATGTGCAATATTCGAAGATAGTTCACGTACCGACAACCTTTCATTCACATTCAAGATATACATACATAAATAATATATAAATCTACTGTAACAGCCCAGCTACCACCGCACCATAATATTGTCCGCTTTGGCCGGGACGTACCACCATCGCCTCACGGATTTGCTTTTGGTTGCCAGGTGGTCACCCATCCTCATACTTATCCCACCCGAGCACGCTTAACTGTGGAGTTCTCCTCTCATCCACTACCATTAAGCGCCCAAAATGTGTTATGATGGGGAAGGTATCCACCTCCTTATAAAGAAGGCTTAGTTCTCCTTCCCAACCGATATGGGATGTCACAATCCACCCCCTTAGGGGTCCAGCGTCCTCGCGGGACCTGGCACCACTGGTCCGGCCCTGGATCTGATACCATCTGTAACAGCCCAGCTACCACCGCACCATAATATTGTTCGCTTTGGCCGGGACGTACCACCATCTCCTCACGGATTTGCTTTTGGTTGCCCAGGTGGTCACCCATTCTCATACTTCTCTCACCTGAGCACGCTTAACTGTGGATGTTTTCCTCTTATCCACTACCATTAAGCGCCCAAAACCCGTTATGATGGGGAAGGTATCCACCTCCTTATAAAGAGGGCTTAGTTCTCTTTCCCAACCGATGTGGGATGTCACACATACATGGCATACACTTACCATTTAAGGTAAGTGTATTAACTATCACGTCGAGTATGCACACAGCCCCGAAAATATAACAAGGAAATGGGGCTAGAAACTCACTTAGGTCTTGTTTCGTTCTCCGTTAATCTTTATCCATTTCTTTAATTGAGCTCGGCTAACTGTACATTAATTACATATATCAATACGTATCCTATTCACATTATTTATATCTAAGCCAAAAATGGCTAAGTCTGGTCTAATCTAATGGTTTTGTTTTAGATTACATTTTACTTAGAATATTTCATCCCTAAACCCTAATGTATTTGAATATAAGGTATTCCATTGTTTTAGTATTCCTTCTTTGGTATTCTTTTCTTTTATACTCGAGACTGTCTATGCATACTATCATATCTATGTATATAGTGCTCGGGTTACTCAACTCATTTGAATACGTGTATAGGGTATTTGTAACCGAATACCTCCTTGTATCCAAGCCATACTTGTATTCGAATGAGCCTAGTGTAACCGAGTCATAACATGTATGCGAACATAGCTTGTAATCGATTGGACATTTCATGTGAACAAGTACTTTGTAATCGGCTTCATCATTGTAATCGAATTCATACATTGTTATCGACTTAAGAATGTATGCGATTGTAACCTTGTATGCGACTTATGCATTTGTATTTGACTGGTCCCGTGTAATCGAGTCTTGCCTTTGTATTCGAGTATAACAATTGTAAGCGAACATGCGTACAAATCGAATGGTTGTATGTAATCGAGTCCCCTTATGTAATCAAATTTAATCATGTAATCGAATTTCACTGTATGCGAGTTTCTATATGTATTCGAATGGCCCTTATGTAATCGAATGTGAGCATGTAAGCGAGTCATGTCATTGTATTCGAACTTAGGCCATGTAATCGAATATATGTATGCGAGTTCTCGTTTGTATCCGGGTTTATTGGGGTAATTGAATGCACCATATGTATTCTAACAAGACCCAAGTAATCGATCCTTGTCATTGTAATCAAATACAATGGTGTATTCGATCGAGCTGCACCTTCTTTTTTTGGTTCTTGGATGAACAGTGGCTACGGGTTTGGTCCTTAAACCCATTAACAATTTATGTTTTAACCCTTAAACCTTTATTATGATATTACCTTACCCCATAAAAATCCCCATGGATATTCCCGGCTATGACTTGACCCGTACAACCATAAAGTTTGGACCTTTAGGCTTAAAACGTTCAAGTTAGACCTAGGGTTCCTTAAACGAGCCGTATATGTCCACGAGTTTGTTAAGTCCATTTTAAACATCAAGTTTGCAACTTCATCACATAATAAGATCCGATTTACTATCCTACTAAGTTTCATGCTAAACCGACTTCATTTACCCGTTCTTTTCACATACCGAACACTACTCGTTTCACCCGAAACGAACCAACTAACCCGTTTACTATATATTTCATTACTTTATCAATAATCATGACCCGATCTATCATCCTAGCAATTTTCATGTAAATCCGTTCATGAAAAGTAAGCCTTTTTAACAAAAACGTACATTTGAGGTTTTTGTCTGAAATCACTCGAGAGGCCCAAAACCATATCAAACGAACTCCGATTTGAGTGATTCAAGCGTCCATGGAACCGTATTGTCCCGATCTACAAATTCATCAGCTCGCCTTTGCCGGAACCGCCGCTACAGTCACCAGAACAGCTGAACAGTCGCCGGAATCTTCACTTTTGAGCTGCTATGGTTTTGCTGATAAAACCGGACTTTCCGACCTCTGATCGAAGATCTAATCGTTGGGAAACTTCATTTATGTACCGTGAACACTCGGTTAAAATTTAAGACCGATCCGAAGGTTGGATCTCCAGGAATCTTTGTGTTTTTGTGGGTGGTTTTCTCAAAAACGGAAAGTGAAGAAGTGTGTGTTTTTTATGGTGTAGGCTATGGTGTAGAGATGTATGAAAATGGAAAGAATTAGGGTTTTAAGGGGTATTTATACTCCGTTAAGCCCATGGACCTTAGGCTCATCTTTTCTTTTTGGTCCATAATTAATTACATCTAATTAGCCTACTTATCCTTCTATCTTTATTATTTTACTATTTTTCTATTAACTCAAGTAAACTTTTTCATCTTAAAAAAATAATATATTAATTATTTATTCTTAGAAAATTTCGGGATGTCACAGAAATATGTTTGGTAAACTTAAGCTTGTGGTTGCGAGGTTTGGTAGTGTTGGGTTAAGTAAGGTTGACCTTGATTGATGGGAGGAGCTTGAGGGACATGAGGTTGATGGGTTTGAGCCTGGTAAGCGTGGGTCAAGTAGCATGGTGTAGTCGTAGATTGGGCTTGATGAGCTTGGGTAAGTTAAGGGCATGCATTACGAAGGTTATTTGGGTTTCCACAATGGTAGCAAGCACGGGTATTAGGACACCGGGTTGATCAAGAGGTGTAGGTTGTTGCGGAACAGCTTGTGTAGTAGGCGGGACGCGAGAGGTGTTAGCAAGATGGCCATAACGGTTACATTGAGTGCAGCAACGGCATAGGGATTTAACCGAGTGATGACGGTTACAAATGGAGCATGACGGAAAAGGACCGAGGTAAGGTTTCTTGTTTGAGGAGACTTGCGGTTGGTTAGGATTTGTTGTAACAAGGTTCTTACGTTTCTTGTTGTGAGGATGAGTAGATGGTTTATAGTCACCAGCAGAGGAATTAGTGGGAAATGTTGAATCGGTTGCACTGATGTTTTGAATTTGGGTCACTATCTTAGGGATCGCAGCGGCTATCTCTTAGGCGACACAGGCAGCCATACGGTGATTGTGAGAATCGAACGATTGATGTCGAGGATGACGGTGGTTTCTTGAATGAGACATTCTATAGAGACTAAAAATGAGGATTTATAAGATGAAGGATAAATTGAGGAAATCATAAGAATAGTGAAATTTTTAACTATGTGGATAACTTATAATAATGTTGCGTTAAGAAGTTAGGGGATTTGCGTCATAAGAATTAAATGTGAAAGATTATAAGATGAGGGGAATACATTGCTTAAATATATATTAGATGATGTAGTCAATATGATTAATGTGTGATGACTACACGAGGATACAAGTTAGTTAAAATTTAGATTTTTATTTGATTAAGTTAACTTTACAATAAACAAACGAAATATATTTATGGATGTTGGCCTCCCATGAACTTTCCATAGCAATTTGAATGGCACAACAGAAATAACGAATAAAAGCAATTGAGTTAGACAGCCCATGAGCGTTACATGGCATTTTGATTGTCCCAACTAATTAACGAATTAACAATACAATATAGTTTGTCGGCCCAATAAGCGTTACATGGCATTTTAACCGACCAAACTAAATAACAAACAAACTAGAGAAATATGAGTAGTTGGAGCATCCCGTGAACCACCACGTTTGATGAACTCCAACAAAAACATAAAACAAACTGAGAAATGGATAGTAGGAGTGTCCATGGTTTCCATGAATTTTTCACCCAACTAACCATTTAAATAACAAAACACAATAATCGGAAAAACCGAGTTTAGCCACGAATCACCGTGAATTCGGTTTAAAATCAACCTAAGGTGTTGGTCGTATGACAGTTGTGTTCCTCTTTGGCCGAGAGGAACTTATCATGCTACCTAGCCTTAAGATGAAGGAGTATAAACAAAAATAGAGAATTCTTAAGGAATTTCCCAAAATAAAAACAATCTACTTGATTAAAATATTTACGAAACTTTTCTTTGAAGGTTGAGACATAGCCTCGGAGTTGTGTGTGTGTGCATAAAAATATAATAATAAGAATAATAATTATTTAAACAGTTAAATAAGTACTTAATCTAGCAAGCAATTACGTAAGTTGTAAGCAATCATATATAACACATCATGTAAACAAATAAGCACGTATGAGGCTCCTAAGCATGTTACAAGGGGTACTACTAACGACTTATTTTAAACCTTCAGCTCTGATACCAATCTGTCACACTCTAGCCTACGGCGGAAATGCCAGGGCACGAACTGATTGCTCACAACTTTTCAAAGGTTACTATCATGCATTATTAAAATGACAATATCTATTAATTAAATTAAGTTTTCAAATAAATCAAATACAAACAAATACATAATCCACAATCATACAACATTACAACTTATATCACAAATGATCTTGATTAATTATTTTCTAACTTAAATTCTTCACTAAGTCTTCACCAACCTGCATTAAATTTCTAAGATAACTTGCATATGCGTATAAAATAGAATTTTATTGTAACATCCTAATTTTGGTTATAATAATAAAATAAATTTCGTTATTTTATAGTGAGTCGTTATCGGTTTAGATAAATAGAATACGAGTTGGGCTAGTGTTGGGTAAATGAATATAGGTTATGGACTTGGGTTAGGAAAGAAAGAAGGAAAGACCATGGGCTTAAGCCCATGATCCATAAATATATAAACCCTTAATCTCCATTTAATCCTCATTCACACATATTCCATACACCACCCAAAACACACACTTAAGCTTTCTCTCTAGTTCTTCCTTTCTCTAAGCCGAAACCAACAAGGAAACCGAGCACCGACCCGAGGTAATAATAGTTTGATGTTTATAAACTTAAACCCGTTAGATTTAGTCACGGAACGACGAGCCGACACCGTTAAACCGTTAAGTTACGAGATTCAGGTATTATCGGGTATAAACCGAACCTAATATAAGCTTAGGGATCACCCTAGCTAAGATCAGGATCGAACGGGACGAAAAACGATGAAAAACGGTGTAAAATGGGGTAAACCGCGTTTTTCCGGCAACCGTCCGGTTTTCCGGCACGGCGGCGCCGGAAAGGCGGCGCATGTATTTAAGGATGTCAGGGAATGTTCCTGACATTCTCTGACAAACCCTAACCCTAATTCGTTACAAAAGCTTAACGAACTAACCCATGATTCGTTAAGCCAATTCGCTATGGAAGACTAACGAACTAGCTTTATTCGCTAACTAATTCGTTAAGAAATTCGTATGCCAATTCGTTAAGTAGTTCGCTAAGGGGGAAATGGCAGATGAACCCCAGTTCGTTTAAGGTTCAGTTCGTTATACGGGTTCAGTTCGCTATGAATTTCAATTCGCTAGCCAAACCAAACGAATGAGGTCCAATTCGTTACAAGGACCAGTTCGTTATGATAGTTAATTCTTTAAGAACCGAGTAACGAACTGCAAGTTTAACAAAATGACAGAACAGTCCCTGGACTTAGAAAAAGAATGAATTAATTACAATAAAGCCCTTGGACTTTTGAGTTAGCTAATTAAATAATGATTTAAAATCCTAATGGAAAATGTGTTACGACAGTTAATAGAAATAAAATTTTTCCAAGCTGACCTGGCAGCTCGACCCCAGCCAGGGGCTCTGCCCCTTGGACCCTGCTAGGGGCTGCCGCCCCGAGACCATGCTTCCAGGGGCGCTGCCCCCCGGACCCCCGTTCGTTGTGGGTTATATAAAGATAGAAATGCGATATGAGTAGTATAGTTAATTGATACATGTAAATATTATACAGTTAGCCGTGCACAACTAAAGAAAGGAATAACTATTAACGGTGAATGTAACCGCATTCGGGTGAGTTTCTAGCCCCATTCCATGTTATGTTTTCGGGGCTGTGTGCATACTCGATGTGATTAGTTAATACACTTATCCTAAGTGATAAGTGTATGCCCTATATGTATTATGTGAAATGTATGAATGGTTTCTTGCCGGTACATGAACGATCTTCAGAATTGCATGTACTGCCAGGAAATGGTTGATGTTATATGTTTGTTGTAAGATGAAGAATGAATGATGTATGTATGTGCGAAACTTACGATTATGTATATAGAAAGTATGTTAAGGAGGCATGGAAGAAAGGGTACCGGACCCTAATAATATCCGAGGATGGAGGGCACCGGACCCTAATAATATCCGAGGATGGAGGGTACCGGACCCTAATAATATCCGAGGATGAAGGGTGACCGGACCCTAATAATATCCGAGGATGGGGGTACTGGACCTAATAATATCCGAGGTATGTAGGGCGAATGCTCTTTATAACGTGAGGTTAGTTATGTATGTGTATGAAAGATTGATGGGCAGGTTAAGTATGTAATGCGTACCTTCGGGCACGTATATGTGTATGTAAAGTAAGTTATGTGATTAACTAGAACTCACTTAGCGTAGCTGACTTTTAGTATGCACGCAGGAAAATAGGTTGAGGCAGC
This sequence comes from Bidens hawaiensis, assembly GCF_021521415.1. Lineage (NCBI taxonomy): Eukaryota > Viridiplantae > Streptophyta > Magnoliopsida > Asterales > Asteraceae > Bidens > Bidens hawaiensis. Next base: position 15,870 of record NW_027506415.1, on the reverse strand, counting down.
TCGCGTGATTGAGGACACATGGCATGGAATCGAAGCACTGGCATCTCGAAGAAATGTTGTGATGTTTTAATGACTATGTTTTGTTTTAAATGACTATGAGTGTTTTATAAGACAAGATTTGGAGGTTATGTAAGATAATGTGGTTGAAGTTTTATATTCCGCGTAAAGTTTTAATTAACTCTGATTTGTAGAACTGTGTTTATGAGTAAATCCAACACCAAGTAGGGCTACCGGTAACGGGGCCTTACATTTATCAACAACACATGTTGAGTGAGCAACACACCAGTTTAAATGTACATATAGTATATATAAAAATAAGTAATTGCAACAAGTCATATGAGAATAACAAATTAACCAAATGAGCAAGTATAACTAAGATGTCGAGAAGCACAAAGGCTAACGACTGGCGTATTATCATACTATTATGAGATTATGTTGGACCTCTCCGAATGAGAAAGCATATAAAGCAAGTAAGCAAATAAACAAGTAAGGTCTAAGTTGTTAACACATAAGGCAATATATTCAGTTTTGAGTATAAGTATATATAAGAAATATAATTTACGCATGTGTCCCCAAAACGTGGAAAACAAGTAAAATAGGGAAATGTGGTACTCACCTTAGAAAAAAGCAAGAGATAAACGAACGCGGTAAGAACGGTAGTAAACAAGAGTCACGCTCTTCGAAAGTTATCGATGAGAACTCCTAAGTAACAATAGTTGAGAAATAAATACGAATTGAATGAAGAGTCTAAAACTAAATAGAGGTTCGGGATTTTGATGATCGGGTATATTCTTACGAAAGTTAAATATTACTTAGATCTTTATAAATTTTATCATCAAAGTTGTATCACAATAAATATGATTTTGATTATATAAAATACAAAATTATTTAAATGAATAATTATATAGATTTTATAGTTTGTAAAGAGATTTATTAAATATTTCTTTTCAAGTTAATATTGTAAATAATCAATAGATAATAAATAATAATATTTATATAAAATATAATATTTTTATAAAATACTATATTTTAAGGTGTTAATTAGCATGGCAAATTTTAAGTATATATATTAGGTTAAAACCCTTTTTAAACATTAAGACCTTTATAAGTTGGAATAAACTAATATATATACATATATATAAATATATAAATATATATGGTTTCTAACCAAGATTCGAAAACATGATTAGTTAATATGTTGGTTTAACAAAAAATGTGAATCAATTATGATCTTATAACATTTATAATATTAATTATTGATTTAATAGGATTAATATAACAAGTAATTAACAAAACCCAAAAAAAATATAAATAAAAGGGGCTGGGGGGTTCGAACCCGCGCCCCCAGCGGCTGAAAGTTTACCCAAGCCACAGGCCAGCCAACTGGATTAGTGCGTTATCCGGTAAAAGAGTGATAACCAAACAATAAATATACAGAGTGCCGCAACTCAGATTCAATATAAAACCCTAGATCATCAATCAATTAAACTGTTGATTGATGATTCAATTAACCTTAGGGTTTATGATTAGGACAGAAAGACGAATTCATTGAATATATATATTACCTATAACGATGTTGTTCTGATGGCGTAGTATAAACAAACCCGGCGGCAAACAAAGGAGTACGAATAGCAGATCGTTAAACTTCAATTGACTGATAGGGTATGTTCGCGAGGTGGTATAGAGGGTCCAGATGAAGTTAATTGAAATACATCGATTGTTTTCGTGTTCCACAAGATCAATAGGGGGTCGGCCACGCTAAAAAGGTAAAACAGATCAATAACGATTGAATTAACATATTTGGGGTGTCGGTTAGGCCGTTTATAACAATAATAATTAATTACGAGATCACCTAACAAATATATCGCCAATATTGTGGCCCAAGATAATCAAATTTACAATCGGGTGCAAGAAATCGAATATGGATCTGGTTAAAGATCTTGGAAGTGGGTTATAACATAATTTCATTTTCAGTCCTTAAGATTTATGGATGGATACAAAGAGAGGTAAAACTTCATATTTTGGGTTGAAATGTCAATATAGGAAAGTTATCATTATATAAATAATTAATTAAAAGTTTTAATATAATAATTAAACAAATTTAAACTCAATAACGCAATAAAAGTAATCCGAACATCGACACGATGTGACAACTGCCCGAATCCGACCCGACCCAGGTACCCGTTTCTCTGATCCGTTTCTTTTTATGATTTAAAGTTTATTATTAATCTTTGTAAATTTAACTGAGTAAATTAAATATATTTATTTTTATTTGTTCATTCCCGCCTCTTTCTCTTCCCCTTTCTTTCCGCCGTCCCGCCTTCCTTTCTTGTCGTCCCGCCTCTTTGTCTTGTCGCCGTCCCGCCCTCCTGCTTAACCCTTAAGCCTTGAACCCTCCTTTGCTTGTCCTTTGGTTCTTCCCGCCTAAGGATGTCTGCAGCTCCACGCGCTAAGGAAGCCTGCGTGAAGACATCTTGTTCCTGCAATGCGTGAAGAGAACTCTTCTCGCAGCGCGCGAAGAATGTATGTTCTTCCCGCGATGCGCTAAGAATTCTAGTTCTTCACGCAGCACGCTAAGAATTTGTAGTTCCCGCGGCGCGCTAGGAATTTATGTTCTCGCAGTGCGCTAAGGATTTGTGATTCTTCCCGCAGCGCGCTAAGGATTGTTGTGCCAGCCTTCGCGCTCGCGCACTCAGCCTTCTCGCGCTGAACCCCTTTGAGTTCTGTTTAAATCTAGCCGTTTGCTTTTGTGTTGTCTTATCTTTTGAGCTGTTGACCTAATCTGCTTTGTCTGAAAAGTTACTTTCGGCGCAGCATGCGCACCAACCCCATTGGTTGACAGAAAGTGACTGACATTATCTTTTGAGGATCTGCTTTTGCCATGCTTAACCTGTACCTTTTTCTGTCTCCGCCCATGCTTTTTACTGTTCCCTGACAGCTTTCCCTTTTGCTTTTCCTCTTTTCCTGCTGCCATATCTTTTGAGATCTTTTACTTTTTGCTTTTGATATCTTTTGTTATCTTTTGAGATCTTGCTTTTGGAATCTTTTTGCTGTTATCTTTTCTTTTGGAGATCTTTTCTAGGGTTTATGTCCCCTAGGGTTTGCCTATAAATATAATACTATTTTCTTAACACTTCACACACTACACTTATTATCTCTCCCTCCCTCTTGCTCTCTGCCGTTGTCCTCCTGCCGCCTCCTCTCTTGCCTCCGTCTTCCTCCTTCTTCTTCCTGCTTTTCCGGTAATATATTATATATAATAATTTACTTATTAATTATGCTAACTTATTACCTAGACCTAAAACCGATCGTTGAAACATAATCTTTAATTATAGGTTAACTTTGCTTGTTTAAGAGTTGGTTCTTGCATTATCTTACATCGCATCTTTATCAAGTGAGTTATCTCGTATCTAATCCCTTTTTATTTTTAAATGCTTTGGGATGTTCATGTGTTCATACAAAACTGAGTCTTAAACTGTTTATGAAATTTTAGTCGCGCAGTATCCCATGTGTTGAGGACGTTTACTTGGCTGTTTATTTGTATGTGTATCATTAACCGCTTTGTTCGGCCTATTCCGCAGTTCCGTTGGTACCATTAGTTGAACACGGGAGACCTATCGTTTACGGTTTTCTTTGTTTACACTTGCACAGATGTTTTCTCGTTTTTATGCTCAATTGGGAGCATGGATTGAACTATGATCTATGAACTATCTTAGGCTTGATCACAATCTGATTACACCCTTGTTAAACTCTAGACATACACGTGTTGTGCGCAGATTTGCTGTTATTATCTATGATTATCTATGATTATCTATGGTTATCTATTAAACTTGATTTCTCACCAACACGCAAGTGTTTGACGTTTATTTTAACACATGTTCAGGTTTACAGTAGCTGCTTTGAAGCTTGAGGACACATAGGATGTTTACTTTTGTTTTGGACCTAGATTTAAAATGTAACAAGACAAGTTTATGTTATTTGAATATTATGCTTTATAATATATCGATTTATGTTGATTTATGTTCTTTATTTTCCCCGCTGCGCTGTGCGCGATAAAATGTGTATTAATAAATATTGACACCAATAGTGTCACGAGTAATGAAACAATATGTGGCGCCCCGATGTATAATCCGCCTTTGGTCGGGGTGTTACAGATTGGTATCAGAGCTCGTTGACTTTAGGATAGGTGGTTAGACGTAACGACCTAGAAAACCTAAGAGTCCCCTCTCGCGCCTGAGAGAAATCTCATGTTCGCGCGCTTATTGTTAATTACTCGTTATTTATTAGATATGCTGGCACCTACGCAGCGTATGGTTTTATGTTTTATTTCGCGATTTTTCGATTTTTATTCGTTTGTTGGAATTGAAAATCCGAAAAGTCATGGTGATACATGAATAGTTGACTTTCAATTCCCATTTACTTTATGTTTTTGAATTGAAGATTGAAAAGTCATGGTGATACATGAATTGTCAATCTCCAATGCTTATTTCTTGTATGTTTTATATTGAAGATTGAAAAGTCATGGTGATACATGAATCGTCAATCTCCAATACATATTTACTCGTATATTTTAAATTGAGAATTCGGAAAGTCATGGTGATACATGAATTGTCGATTCCCAAATTCGAATTCGTTATCTGTATTAAGTTTGCATTTAAATTCATGTTTTACTTCAGCATTTGATAGCATGTAACTTCGCGAAACAAGTTTTATAAGGTTATACTTTGCGCTGAAACCAAGTTATTAACTAAAACTAAAACTTTTATAGAATGCCTCCACTATCAGCTCGCTATCGCCAGAGAGAAGCATCGCGCAGGCGTAAACAGCAACGTTCCCAGGAAATGGCCGCCGCAATAGCCCAAGCCTTAAACCAAAACAATGCCAACACCTCCGGATACAACATTAAATCCTTTCATGCGGGTAAACCACCCAAGTTCACAGGTCTTGAGGGAGCCACCGTGATGCTCCAGTGGCTGGAGAAAATTGAAAACACATTCCTCCATACCCAATGCCCTTCAGACAGACGAACCCTCTATGCCTCAAGTGTCCTGGAATCTAGGGCGCTTACATGGTGGAATGGAGTAGCTCATGCGCGTGGCGCAGAAGCTGCTTCTAGCGTACCTTGGGAAGAATTTAAGGATCTCCTAATGCGAGAATTCTGCCCTCCCAACGAAGTCAAGCGCCTGGAAGAAGAATTCTGGAACTTGAAACAGTACAGCGGCGAAGCGCGCGAGTACGCGACGCGCTTCCACGAGCTAAGCTTACTGGTCCCTCACCTTGTTACCCCTACCCGCCGAGCCATCGAGAAGTTCCTTGGGGGTCTCCCCATGGAAATTCAAGACTCCGTATGGGCCAGAAACCCAGCAACCCTCTCTGACGCCATCGAGTTGGCCGCTGTGCTCAGCGACAACCATGTCAGAGCAGGAACCCTGTTCCTGCGGGGAGCTGAGAAGACCAAACCCACCAAGACTGTCCCTGAACCATCAGAAACCAAACCAGAACCCTCACACCATAATAACCCCAAACGCAAGCGCAGAGCCTATGCGCTTACCAACCCTCCCATTGTCCAGCAACCCATTTATCAATCCCCAGTTTACGCGCCTAACCCACTGTCAACCTACCCAGCACCTCCTGCAGTCCACAACTATGCCTTAACCACTCCAGCACTTCCTGCCCCGCCAACTAAGAAACCTTACACAGGAAACCAACCCTTCTGCCCAACCTGTAGACTTCATCACCCACCTCAAACCCCGTGTCGACAATGTAACAGATGTGGCCGCACTGGTCACACTACTGAGTACTGTAGAGTCCCTTCAGCCAACCCAATTGTGCAAACACCACCAGCCTACCCGCATAACCCACAACCAACTTACCAGAATCCACGACCCAGGTCGTGCTATAACTGCGGTGATCCCAGTCATTTCCGGAACGCGTGCCCGAGGCTACAAGTCCAGATTACTCAAGCGAATCCGGTGAACCAAATTTCGAACCAAGTGGCGCGAGGCCGAGCCTTTAACATAACAGCGCACCAAGCGCAAGCGAATAATGACGTAGTTAATGGTACATTTTTACTTAACGGTCACTATGCATCTGTACTTTTTGATACTGGCGCCGATAGAAGTTTTATTTCTCGCGCCTTCGAGCAGAAGCTTGCGCGATCCGCGCAGCGATTTAAAAGAAGATTTTTCAGTTGAATTGGCTAATGGTGAAACTATTTTAATAAACGCTGTGATTAAAGATTGCACGCTGAACCTTAACGAAAACGATTTTCTAATTGACCTCATTCCTATGCCTCTTGGAAGTTTTGATGTTATCATTGGTATGGATTGGCTCTCGCATAATCGCGCCGAAGTTATTTGCGCTAAGAAGTTGATTCGCATTCCTCGTGAAGATGGTGATCTTCATATCTTTGGCGAGAAACCCTCCCGCGGTCTTAAGCTTATGTCTTGCGCTGAAGCCCGGAAACTCATGCGGAAGAAGTGTATTGCATTTCTAGCCCATGTGGTTAAACCCGATGAAGGAAAGAAGCTTCGCGATATCCCTGTTGTGCGTGACTTCCCTGAAGTTTTTCCTGATGATCTTTCTGGTATCCCTCCCGCTCGTGAAGTCGAGTTTCGTATTGATCTTGTCCCTGGTGCTTCCCCCGTAGCCAAATCTCCTTATCGTCTTGCACCCGCTGAGATGCAAGAATTGGCCAGCCAACTTCAAGAGTTGACTGCTAAAGGATTTATTCGCCCTAGCTCTTCTCCCTGGGGTGCTCCGGTGTTGTTCGTTAAAAAGAAAGATGGATCGTTTCGCATGTGTATTGATTACCGCGAGTTGAACAAACTCACCATTAAGAACCGGTATCCCTTACCGCGTATTGACGATCTCTTTGATCAACTCCAAGGTGCCTCTTGTTTCTCCAAGATCGATCTCCGTTCTGGCTATCACCAGTTGCGTGTTCGTGATGAAGATGTTCCCAAGACTGCTTTTCGTACTCGTTATGGCCATTTTGAATTCTTGGTCATGTCCTTCGGTTTAACCAACGCACCCGCCGTTTTCATGGATCTTATGAATCGGGTGTGTAGGCCTTTCTTGGATAAATTCGTGATTGTGTTTATCGATGACGTTCTGATTTATTCCAAGACTAAGGCCGAGCATGAACAACATCTTCGTTTGGTGTTGCAAAAGCTTCAAGCCGAGCAACTCTTTGCCAAACTCTCCAAGTGTGATTTCTGGTCGGATGAAGTACAGTTTCTTGGCCATATTGTGAACAAGATGGGTATTCATGTCGACCCATCCAAAATTGAAGCAATCAAGAACTGGATTACACCGTCCACTCCTACCGAAATCCGTTCCTTCTTGGGCTTAGCTGGTTATTACCGGCGTTTTATTTCGAACTTTTCAAAGATCGCTTTGCCTTTAACAGCTTTGACGCACAAAGGCAAACCGTATATTTGGGGCTCGAAGCAAGAAGAAGCCTTTCTAACGCTCAAGCGTTTGTTGTGTAAAGCTCCTGTTCTAGCGCTACCTGAGGGAAGTGATGATTTTGTTGTGTATTGTGATGCCTCTAACCAAGGTCTCGGTTGTGTTCTTATGCAACGAGGCAAGGTTATCGCTTACGCATCAAGGCAACTTAAGATTCACGAGAAGAATTATACAACTCACGATCTCGAACTTGGTGCAGTTGTATTTGCCTTGAAAATCTGGAGACACTACCTCTATGGTACCAAGTGTATCCTCTACACTGACCATAAAAGCCTTCAGCATATCTTTGATCAAAAGGAACTTAACATGAGACAACGCCGATGGAACGAACTCATCAGCGATTACGATTGTGAGATCCGGTATCATCCTGGTAAAGCTAATGTGGTAGCTGATGCGCTCAGCCGTAAACCCAGCCAGCTTAACTGTATCTTGCCGCGCACCCAGCTTCATTTCGCGCCGATCCTAAACGGTCTTGAATCGCGCATTCGCGACTCGCAGCGCGCATCCATCAGCAATGGCAACCTTCGTGCCGAGTTAGCGTGTGGCGCGGAAGCGCATTTTGTCCCTAATCTGAGTGGAATTCTCTGCTATCTCAATCGCATCTGGATCCCTTGTGATGAGAATCTTCGCGCTGATATCCTTTGTGAAGCGCACAAATCTCGATATTCTATTCATCCTGGCGCTGATAAGATGTACAAGGATTTGCGCATTACTTATTGGTGGCCTGGCATGAAAAAGGATATTGCTGTGTTCGTAGCTAAGTGCCTGACTTGTTCTAAAGTTAAAGCTGAACACCAACGCCCATCTGGTTTGCTCGAACAACCAGAAATTCCTACGTGGAAGTGGGAAGGTATAGCAATGGACTTTATTACCAAGTTACCTTTGACAGCAAGCAAACATGATAGCATTTGGGTAATAGTGGATCGTTTGACCAAGTCTGCTCATTTTCTGCCCATTCGTGAAACCTACCATGTTGAGCATCTCGCGCAGCTTTACGTCAAGGAAATTGTCTGCCGCCATGGTACTCCTTTGAGCATCATATCCGATCGCGATGGCCGTTTTATATCTCGCTTTTGGAAATCTCTCCAATCTGCGCTAGGAACTCGTTTGGACATGAGTACAGCATATCATCCTCAGACTGACGGACAGTCTGAGCGAACCATTCAAACCCTTGAAGATATGCTTCGATCTTGTGTTCTTGATTTTGGAGGTAATTGGGATTCACACCTACCTTTGATCGAGTTTTCTTATAATAACAGCTATCATTCTAGTATTGGTATGGCCCCATTTGAAGCACTTTACGGTCGTAAGTGCCGCTCCCCGATCTGTTGGAGCGAAGTGGGTGAAACTCAAATCACAGGACCCGAACTAGTTCAAGAGACAACCGATAAAATCGCCAAGATCCGTGATCATCTGCTGACTGCCAGAAGCCGACAGAAGAGTTATGCTGATCGCAGGCGAAAGCCTCTCGAATTTCTAGTTGGTGATCTTGTTCTCCTCAAAGTGTCGCCTTGGAAGGGTGTTGTCCGCTTTGGGAAGAAAGGTAAACTTGCGCCTCGTTATGTTGGGCCATTCAAGATTCTCGCGCGTATAGGAAAAGTTGCCTACAAACTTGACCTGCCGCTCGCGCTCAGTAATGTGCATCCAACTTTCCATGTATCCAATCTCAAGAAGTGTTTAGCTGACGAGAACCTTCACATTCCTCTTGATGAAGTTCAAGTTGATGAATCTATGCATTTTGTTGAGAAGCCCGTGGAGATTATGGATCGCGAGGTGAAGAAAACCAAGCGCAGTCGCATCCCTATTGTTAAAGTTCGTTGGCAGTCCAAGCGCGGAGCCGAGTTCACTTGGGAAAGGGAAGATCAGATGAAGATCAAGTACCCGTACCTTTTCTCTGCGCCACCTACTACGAGTTAAATTTCGGGACGAAATTTCTTAAAGTAGGGGAGACTGTGACAACTGCCCGAATCCGACCCGACCCAGGTACCCGTTTCTCTGATCCGTTTCTTTTTATGATTTAAAGTTTATTATTAATCTTTGTAAATTTAACTGAGTAAATTAAATATATTTATTTTTATTTGTTCATTCCCGCCTCTTTCTCTTCCCCTTTCTTTCCGCCGTCCCGCCTTCCTTTCTTGTCGTCCCGCCTCTTTGTCTTGTCGCCGTCCCGCCCTCCTGCTTAACCCTTAAGCCTTGAACCCTCCTTTGCTTGTCCTTTGGTTCTTCCCGCCTAAGGATGTCTGCAGCTCCACGCGCTAAGGAAGCCTGCGTGAAGACATCTTGTTCCTGCAATGCGTGAAGAGAACTCTTCTCGCAGCGCGCGAAGAATGTATGTTCTTCCCGCGATGCGCTAAGAATTCTAGTTCTTCACGCAGCACGCTAAGAATTTGTAGTTCCCGCGGCGCGCTAGGAATTTATGTTCTCGCAGTGCGCTAAGGATTTGTGATTCTTCCCGCAGCGCGCTAAGGATTGTTGTGCCAGCCTTCGCGCTCGCGCACTCAGCCTTCTCGCGCTGAACCCCTTTGAGTTCTGTTTAAATCTAGCCGTTTGCTTTTGTGTTGTCTTATCTTTTGAGCTGTTGACCTAATCTGCTTTGTCTGAAAAGTTACTTTCGGCGCAGCATGCGCACCAACCCCATTGGTTGACAGAAAGTGACTGACATTATCTTTTGAGGATCTGCTTTTGCCATGCTTAACCTGTACCTTTTTCTGTCTCCGCCCATGCTTTTTACTGTTCCCTGACAGCTTTCCCTTTTGCTTTTCCTCTTTTCCTGCTGCCATATCTTTTGAGATCTTTTACTTTTTGCTTTTGATATCTTTTGTTATCTTTTGAGATCTTGCTTTTGGAATCTTTTTGCTGTTATCTTTTCTTTTGGAGATCTTTTCTAGGGTTTATGTCCCCTAGGGTTTGCCTATAAATATAATACTATTTTCTTAACACTTCACACACTACACTTATTATCTCTCCCTCCCTCTTGCTCTCTGCCGTTGTCCTCCTGCCGCCTCCTCTCTTGCCTCCGTCTTCCTCCTTGTTCTTCCTGCTTTTCCGGTAATATATTATATATAATAATTTACTTATTAATTATGCTAACTTATTACCTAGACCTAAAACCGATCGTTGAAACATAATCTTTAATTATAGGTTAACTTTGCTTGTTTAAGAGTTGGTTCTTGCATTATCTTACATCGCATCTTTATCAAGTGAGTTATCTCGTATCTAATCCCTTTTTATTTTTAAATGCTTTGGGATGTTCATGTGTTCATACAAAACTGAGTCTTAAACTGTTTATGAAATTTTAGTCGCGCAGTATCCCATGTGTTGAGGACGTTTACTTGGCTGTTTATTTGTATGTGTATCATTAACCGCTTTGTTCGGCCTATTCCGCAGTTCCGTTGGTACCATTAGTTGAACACGGGAGACCTATCGTTTACGGTTTTCTTTGTTTACACTTGCACAGATGTTTTCTCGTTTTTATGCTCAATTGGGAGCATGGATTGAACTATGATCTATGAACTATCTTAGGCTTGATCACAATCTGATTACACCCTTGTTAAACTCTAGACATACACGTGTTGTGCGCAGATTTGCTGTTATTATCTATGATTATCTATGATTATCTATGGTTATCTATTAAACTTGATTTCTCACCAACACGCAAGTGTTTGACGTTTATTTTAACACATGTTCAGGTTTACAGTAGCTGCTTTGAAGCTTGAGGACACATAGGATGTTTACTTTTGTTTTGGACCTAGATTTAAAATGTAACAAGACAAGTTTATGTTATTTGAATATTATGCTTTATAATATATCGATTTATGTTGATTTATGTTCTTTATTTTCCCCGCTGCGCTGTGCGCGATAAAATGTGTATTAATAAATATTGACACCAATAGTGTCACGAGTAATGAAACAATATGTGGCGCCCCGATGTATAATCCGCCTTTGGTCGGGGTGTTACACACGAGGCGGGTATTTATTTAAATTTGAAAACCCGACTTGTTACATGAGTAAGAACGGTTCATGAAGAAACCCTAGATCTAGCTTAAACGGGTGGTTTGAAACCAATAAAGGTGCAAACTTTATTCATGAGTAAGCTAGATCTTGGGCTAGAATAGAAATGAGCATGTTTAAGAGATAAAAGAATACTAAAATATGAGAATAGATGTTATAATATGAAGTGAAAATGATAAATATGGTATTTAATACCCTACAATGGGTATATTCGAATAGAATACTCCATACTTAGAAATTAATTCCATTCAAATGGAATATCCTATTCGAATAGAATACTCCAGACTTAGAAATTAATTCCATTCAAATGGAATACCCTATTCGAATAGAATACTCCAGACTTAGAAATTAATTTCATTCAAATGGAATACCCTATTCGAATAGAATACTCCAGACTTAAAAATTAATTCCATTCAAATGGAATACCCCATTCGAATAGAATACTCCAAACTTAGAAATTAATTCCATTCAAATGGAATACCCATTCGAATAGAATGCCTATTCGAATAGAATACTCCAGACTTAGAAATTAATTCCATTCAAATGGAATACCCATTTGTATAGAATGTCCATTAGAATAGAATACTATATTCAAATGGAATACCCATTCGAATAGAATGCCCATTCGAATAGAATACTCCAGACTTAGAAGTTTTAGGAGGAAACTTAAATGTTGTGTAAAAGGTTAGTAATTGCTATATTTAATTATCATACAGTTAGCCACGCTCAATTAAGAAGGGGATTACTATAAACTCGGAAAGAAACAGGAGACATGTGAGTTTCTATCCCCACTTCCTTGTTATGTTTTCGGGGTTGTGTGCATACTCAATATGAATGTTAATACACTTACCTTAATTGGTAAGTGTATGTAATAATGATTGATGTGATAGTTATTGTGACATTCGTGACAAAACGAGGTATACCTTATTTAATACGTAGCGAGGTAAACGATAAATCGGTTAATTCGTAGTGCTTAAACGAGTAACCGACTGATACTGATTATGGCCCGTATATATATATATACTGAGGGGTCATATACGAGTTATATATATATTATAGAGGCTAACATATTGATATTTAGGCCCCAGTACGTTTTAAAACCATTTAAACGAAAAAAGTTTCGTTTATTGATATACTATGAGTTTAAACGCAATCGTTAATATCAAAACGAGCATTTTAGCATCCGTTAAACCGAAAAAGATTTATAAAAAACTTATATGACATGTTCTAAGCAATCCGTGAAAATATTTTGGATTTTTTACAACGAGTCAGTACGTTTTTCTTATTTTACAAAAATATGCTGAAAAACACTCGTTTTCGCGCTCGAACTAGTTTTCTTGCGAAAAACCGAATCCGAATTAAATTTTGGACCGATATTTACTCATGGCACGGAAAACGAGGCATTAATGGGCCAAAAGGAGGCCCAATGGGCCCCTTTATGGGCCGACCACAAAAAATGGGGTGGAACCCCTTGTATAAGGCTTGTTATACAAGCTTGTTACTTGATATTTTCACACAAACTTCAACCTAGATAAGAAATCACAGCTGAGTTCTTTATTATCCAGCCAAAACCCTAAAGGTAATCTTCAAGTTTTCATCCATTTCATGCTTGATTAACAAAGTTTAAGCATGAAAAATTAAGTCTTGTTTAATTTTAAACATGTTTAACCATTCAAAAATCAAAAAAATCAAGTAAAATTATGTTTTGATGTTAAACATCTTTACAAACCAGGAACATATACTTTTTTGGTCAAAAACGCGGATTAGAACATAAATACAACGTTTTTCCGGTTTGAAAGTTCGGTTTAAACCCAAAACCGAAACCCTAATTATCAAGGCTGTTACATGGATTATTTATGCTTGGTTTGATGTTATATGATATGTAGATACACTGAGTTTGCAACCCGAGACCCGGAAAGTCGTTTAAGCTAGTAAAACTCATCGAAAACCGACAAGGTAAACCCGTAACACTCGTTTAGGGGCTGTTTAGTATTAGGTTGTGACGTTCTTGTTGTTAGCTTGTGAAAATTTGCAGGGAAATTAGGGATCATTTAAATGAGTCCCTTTTTCAAATTTTGTAATTTTTTGATAAACGGAGAATATTTGATGAATTTATTACCGTTTATTGGTGTTTATTCGGGAAAAATAGGTAAACTTCATGAAAAATTATGAAATTTGGTTTGGAACCCATAAATGATATATTAAGATCACTGATAAAGTTTGAGAACATTTGGAGATGTCTAGGTATTATTTGTGCAATTGTGTTTTAACCGAGTTTTAATAGCCGAAAAACGCGCAAAAAGGCATTTTGACCAAAGAGTTAGATTCTGGAGTTTTTGCAGGGGATATGTACTGATATTGAGACCACTTGGAAAAATTATCGGATTTTTTGGATGTCGTTTGGTATAAACGGGCTATTTATTACTCAATTATAGCACATTAAATGAATTTTTATTAACAGATAATTAATCATAAAATTTCTGAAAATATTTTTATAAAATTCTCCATATTTTAATTTATTTTTATAAAAATTTCCATAATTTATATATGAGTACATAATTAGTTATGATTAATCAAATATTTAAACTATATTTGTTTTAACGAAACCGGCAGTTTCGTGTTTAACGGACTGACCGGTATGTCAAAATGTCAAAAGTAGTCAAATATCATAGTTTCTAATGAATTTGATAAAAAAAAACCTTTTACGAGAATTCCGGACAAATTGGGTGGATTGTACGTGTTTTGTATAATCAAACCCGTGTGAAAACGGAAACGGACCCTGCGATCAATCCAGATACCGAAACCTTAAAATTTTTTATAAATTAAATCATTTTATCAATCAATATGTTTACTTAAGTTTTTATGATCTTACCTATTCCCGAAACGCGTAAACGATCAACTTCGCTAGGCTCGGAAAACGGTGAAACTGAGCCAAATCTGATTTTAAGTATTTCACAGTATACAACGTCACAAACTAAGACTATGGTCATGTTTTGGGCCTAACAGCTATAACCATACTAGTTATACAGCCCAATTTGGTTTAAACACTGTACTAGTATTAACAGTACGATACCGATTATAGGATACGAGTTATAATCGAGGCATAACACTTATGACGTATATTACCTGCTCGAACTACAATAAGGTGAGTTTCACGACCCCACTTCCTAAACTGTTTTACGAACTTTTGGGGTGGAAAGCATGTTTACATATACCTATATACTTGAAAACGTGTGGTGATGTGAATTATCTAAGTACTAACACTTGAAAGTCCCCACAAACACAAGTGATTAACTTCGTGCTGGTAACGTGTGGATAGTACTATCGGTTTGACAAACCCAACTGACATAGCCGGTGGGGTATGCCAGAACATGTTAACCCAGTTGCATATTGTCATTTAAACTTATTACATACTGCTATGTGGTGTTACATATAGTACATACTTGGGGCAAAGTGGCTGTTAAATGCCAACGGGAGTGCATGGGCAGGGGTGGCCATGTGTTTTAGCTCGTTTCGGTTTCACTTGTGGCTTAGTATAATACATCATACACATACATGTATACATACACACTATAAACTTTACGAACTCGTATACTGATTTCGTTGATACTCGTGAAACTTGAAACTCACCAGCTAGACGTAGTTGACCCGTTTTAACATGCTTTTCAGGTAAAGCAAAGGTGGAATGATTTGCTTACGTTCTTGGTGTTAGGAATAAAGTTGAATAGCTGTGAATAGACGCAGATATATAATATTGAATAAGAAGCTCGTAAACCGGTTATGTGATTTTCATCTAGTTTGTAAACATAGTACCAACCCATGTAATATGATGTAAATTAGTTTGTGAATTTCTTTATAAACAATGTTGTTGATACCAGTATTATCTGTTACATTCCCGTTTTAAGCTTCCGCAACTACCTAGTCGGGTTGTGACAGTTATATTATAATGATGTTTGGAATGAATGCTTGTCGGTACGTGAACGATATTCTGGTATTGCACGCATCGTTAGGGAAGGCAATGTGTAGTATGCCTAGTACGATATATGTATGTATGAAAGTAGGGAATGGAATGTGTATAGAAAGAAGAGACCAGAGTAGGTATATGAACGGTACATAGTAAGTTAGGATGGCAAATCCCTCTAGCTTCTATTGTACATGGATGTGGAAAGTGACAGTGTATGTAAGGAATGTGGACCTTGGTGTTCCTTAAATGGATAATAAATAATAAAGTATGTGCTCCTTCTATGGATAATAAATATTAATCATTCTATGGATAGTATATAGTGTTCCTTTTATGGATAATATATAGGTTGTTCATTCTATGGATAGTATATAATGTTCCTTTTATGGATGATACATTGGATGTTCCTTCTATGGATAGCACAAAGT